>NC_064304.1:106469216-106640461 GCF_023373825.1 Bactrocera dorsalis | reverse complement strand
AATCCGAAGGAAAACTCACAGATCGCGAAAGGTAAAGTGGATATATTTTCTGCCTATTCCTGTTTAAAAGCCTATTGATTTTACCAAAGGACAAAAATCATAGCATTAAAGTTTGCAAAATCTTTTATTCTGCTGTAAAGACTCAATTTTTGAAAAGGAAAAATGTCTGTTGAACAGGTAAGAAACATATTTTCATATAGCTAATTTAATATTCAAACACAATATTCTTTGCAAAATATCGTCACTTATGTCTGCCAAATTCATTTTTATTTTATTTTGTTTGTTTATTAAATTACATTCTTCACTGAATTTTTATTCAATGACTTTCAGAAACGAGCATACAACAAATTAAAGCATGATTTGGAGCCATGGCGTAATCTCATTGTACATTTAGATACGGTATTGTCTTGGGAAAAAAATTATTATCCAGCAATCATTGCTGCAACCATTAGCGCTTTTTATTTGTTGCTATGGACATTGGATATGTCTACTGTGACTACATTGGCGCTAGTGGGTTTGTTTTCGCTGGCACTAGATTACGTGTATCCATCGGTTTCGCGTTTTCTCTTCAGCCCAGATAATTGGAATGGCAATCAGGAAGAGCAATTTGAGCGCGTATGCACACAATTGTGTTATTTGAAAACTTTGCTTAGTGGATGGTATGAATATCTATTCTCAGCAAAGGAACGTAAATCAACTTTGGTATATGGGTAGATAAGGCCAACATTATTTGAAATAACCAACTGCTTATATTTTCAGTTTGTCACTATCATGAGTGTTACCCTGTTGACACTTGCTTGGATTGGTACCGTAATAAATAATTTACTACTGATGTACGTGATCACTATGGTAATGTGCTTGTACCCAGGCATGCAGCAGAAAAATCTGCTCTCCAAGGTCAAAGACTATTTTGGACTTGCTTTTAACTCTAAATTGCAAAAATTGCGTGAAAGAAATGAGAAAAGTGACTAAAGAGCGAATTAGAAGTCTGAAGAAATAGTGAATGCGTATGAAATTTAAAAAGAGTTAAAAACGCAGCTTAGACTTTTAATTTGAAAACCAACTGCATTTTTTAAATTAATTTATTTTAGCTATAAATTTGAGGTCTACTAATTTTTATTATTTCATTTATGAAAATCTTTATAAAAATTAACGAATAATGCGTTTTATATTAAACATTTGGCATTTTGAAAGCTAAACAAAAAGTATAAAACAAAATGAATTACTGAGTTAAAGATTTATAAAAAACAAGTCGAAAGCGTATATGCGCAAATTTATTAAATTATAAAATATTACAATGTTCTCCTTGAACCATCCACCATCACAAGATAGTTTTGTGGATATAATCTTCAAAACCACAATCCGATAAACATCAACATATAAATCACCAAAAATTGTAATTAATGTCTTAGATATAAAGTAAGTATCGTTTACTCTTAAACAACGACTGCTCTATCTTTGCAAAATTCTATATAACAATCAGTTCATTAATTTCTCAAAAATAATGCCATTAAAGTTTAATTTAATGATTTAGTTTAGTTTAATGTTTAAACTTAGTGCCATTAAGTAATCTTTCGCCCAACATTTTAATTCGTAATCTTTAACATTTTACTTACAACTTAATCATGATTCATTAAAATAAAAAAAAAAAATATAGTAATCTCTATATAAATGTGATTTATTAATTATGAAAGTAATGAAGAACTGGAACCCTTAATTATAGATAAAATATTTCCTATGGGCAATATACATATTAAAAAACAAACATGATTAATTTACAATTTTAAGCAAAATATTGAGTCGTGAGTGTTGACATTTTACACAATAAAATAAAATATCCCTATTATAATTATAAACAAAATAATTTTGATTTTAGTAAAAAGAATATTATATAGTATATATTATGGAATTTATTATTTTTTTTACAATAATCATCTCTTCCCGGTGCGATCATGTGATCGTGATCTTGAACGTGGTTTCTTGCTTTTCTTTGTCTTCTTTTTGTGGTGGTTTTTTTCGCGACGACTTGCATCTTCGTCATCCTCGCTGTCACTATTAGAGGAAGTCTCTGTATCCGACGTCCGATGTCGTTGTTTACGTTTGGACTTTTTACTACTCTTCTTCTTTTGCTTCAATTTATCGTTGGACGACTTCTTTTTCAGCTTACGTTCATATGCTGAGTCGGAATCACTATCAGTACCAGAAGAAGCACTGGTATCGTCAGTGTACTGCTGACGCCTACTGTAGCTACCAGCTGACGGATGGCGTTCCTCATGCTCGGTCCGACTGCTGCGTTCTCTTGACCTACGTTTGCTTTCCTCACGCTCTTTGCGTCGATCGTCGTAACGCTCACGGCGACTGCTGCTGCTGCGTGGTTCGTCTAATTCATAATGGCGAACATTGCTATCCCGGTATCCATCACTTCGTCTGCCCCTACTGTGGTAACTTTGTCGGTCGTCGCTTCGTTGTCTGCGAGAACTACTGTGTTGATCAAAGCGTTCGCGGTCGTTGTCATATTTATATATTTGAGTGTTTTTGTCTGAGATTTCATCACCTTTATGTCCATGCTTATTTTCTGATTTGTGCTTGTTATCGCTATTATTTTTATACTCGCCTTTAATCTTATCCTTCAATGATAAAGTTTTTTTAGGACTTCCCTCTTTTTTTATTATTATTTGTCCATGTTCATTCTCCATTTTTTTGTATTTTTCATATTTAGCAGTATCTGAAAAATACAATATATTAGTGGGAGTTTTTAATACTTGAATATTAATTTTTATTATTACTGATGCATTTGCCATACTGCGCGAATTCTTTCTTCGAAACAGGTTGACACAAAAACTCATTGAAGGCTTCTTTGCCTCCTCCTATTGCCATTTTAACAATAACCCGACCGGCGTGATCATCAAAACCTTCAATCTGCCCATACATGTCTTTATGTTTACCACCCAAAATTCGCACATACGTTTGCTTCTTTATTTCTAGTACTTCGTTCTTTTCCGGTGCCACTAGTAACGGTTGTTTCTTAAGGGCTTTATCTGCGCCCAAGCCCATGCCTTTTGGTCGTACAAATAGCATTTCATCAGCTTGAGTTTCACCTTTCTTCTGAATAGACTCAGTCCAGCCCATACCTCGCAACATTGCCTTGCCAAATTGTTCAATGGGCACATTGTCGTAATCATCTATTGTCGATTGTTTGGCACCATCAAGTGGCAATTCGTCTGCTTTCAACGCGGGTAACACAAGATTTTGATCAATAGTTTCATTGCCTTTACTTTGTACGGAAGCAAGCAATTCACGTGCCGCCCTCTCCTCTAACGTCTCATTTACGTGATTTTCATTATTATTAATTTGACTAGTTTGCTCACTAGGTGGAAGCTCATCTGCCTCACCTAAAAGGATAGCACGTCTTTTCATTAAACTGGCAAGTGCCGCGGATGTTTTTGTGTTTTCCTTCAATGGTATGACCATCGGAGCATATACTTTCTTTTCCCTGCAATTTATAAAGGATAGAATTATTATTGAATATTGCACTGGATTTACTCACTCTACAAGTTTAATTTCTTGGCCTTCCAAGCATTTTATGAGTTCTTTTTTATTTTCCTGTTTTTCTTTATCTTTGCTTGACGGCAACAAATTAGATTTTTTTGTTATTTTGCTGAATCCAAAAGATATTTTCTTCGAGTCCATTTTAACAAAAGGTTTACCTATGATTTTTGTTAAACTTGTATAAACAAAAGAGACAAAATCAGCTGTTTTGCATTATGTGTTTGGGCAGTTGGAAATATTCGAAAATATAAAACAATGACATTAGCTCATTAAGGAAAAGTTTACATGAAAAAATTGATATTAAAACTCTAAATAATTAATTGATAATTAGTTAATGAATTATAATTTTTCTAGTATAATAAAATAAATTTAAAATCTAATATAATAATAATAACTTTTAAAATTAATAATAACACATCTCAACTTCGGATAGTTATCTTTCATTTCATTCTTGTGCACATATTTCAAAGCAAGTAAACAGTTATTTTCTATTTCATTCTGTGGTTATTTGACAGTTGGTACAGTTCAGTGGAAAATTCGTATAACCTCACAATACATTGCTCAAGTCACTTGAACGCCTTTTGCTTTTGACAATTAGTAGCCGCACGCGAGTATTGCACGAGTGATTTCAATTAGCTGTGAAAAAGTTCAGTAAAAATCTTTAAAAATGTTTGGAGGACAACAACCGATACTTGTTTTAAGTAAGTAGTTTAAGTTTACAATGATACCAATTCGATAAAGCTAATATATTGTCTATTAGGTCAAAACACAAAGCGTGAATCTGGCCGCAAGGTGCAGCTGGAGAATATAAATGCCGGAAAGGTGAGTATACAGCAACGTGACTCATAATACTACACAGTTTATAAGCGAATATTCTTGAACATATGATACAAAATGTTGAACTTTCTCAATTATAGGCAATTGCTGACGTCATTCGTACATGTCTTGGACCACAAGCTATGTTAAAAATGCTTATGGACCCCATGGGTGGCATTGTAATGACGAATGATGGTAATGCCATATTGCGTGAAATCACTGTCCAACATCCAGCTGCCAAGAGCATGATTGAAATTGCTCGTACACAAGATGAAGAAGTTGGTGATGGTACCACTTCTGTAATTGTTTTGGCTGGAGAAATGCTGGCAGCCGCTGAGCCATTTTTACAGCAACAAATCCATCCCACAGTCATTATTCGTGCATACCGTGAAGCTCTAGAAGACATCATCAAACACTTGCAGTCAGACCTTAGTGTACCACTTGATGTAAACAACAAAGCAAAAATGGCTGAAGTCGTTAAGGCTTGCGTAGGCACAAAGTTCATTGGAAAATGGTCTGATTTAGCGGTGAAAATTGCGTTGGATGCTGTCCAGACTGTAGCATTGAATGAAAACGGTCGTTTAGAAGTTGACATTAAGCGGTAAGGATACTTTTGAATATAAAGTGAATCTATATATGCAAATATCGATTTTAGATATGCTAAGGTGGAGAAAATCCCCGGTGGAAGCATTGACGAGTCAAGTGTGCTGAAGGGTGTTATGATAAATAAGGATGTAACCCATCCTAAGATGAGACGCTACATAGAAAATCCACGTATCGTTTTGTTGGATTGCTCCCTTGAATATAAAAAGGGTGAAAGTCAAACAAACGTAGAAATCATTGGTGAACAGGATTTCACACGCATGCTACAAATAGAGGAAGAGTTTGTGGAACGTATTTGCGCCGATATCATTGCCGTCAAACCAGATATTGTGTTCACAGAAAAAGGTGTTTCTGATTTGGCGCAACACTATTTGCTCAAAGCCGGAATTACGGCAATCAGACGTCTGCGTAAAACAGATAATTTACGTATTGCACGAGCATGCGGTGCTACGATTGTCAATCGTACTGAGGAATTGTCAGAAAAGGATGTCGGCACTGGTGCTGGTCTCTTTGAGATTAAGAAAATTGGCGATGAGTACTTTACATTTATAACTAATTGCAAGGACCCAAAGGCATGCACAATCTTGCTCCGCGGTGCATCGAAAGATATACTAAACGAAACAGAACGTAACTTGCAAGATGCTTTACATGTAGCAAGAAATTTAATTATTGAGCCACGTTTGGTAGCTGGTGGTGGTGCCATTGAAATGGCGGTATCCCAGCTGTTGTCTCGCAAACAGTTGAAAGGACCTTATACTGCCGTAGCACAAGCGCTGGAAATCATTCCACGTACGCTGGCACAAAACTGTGGCGCCAATACTATTCGTACTTTAACTGCGTTGCGTGCAAAACATGCATCCCACTCAGGTGAGAGGTCGAAAAAGTGAAAACATCTTTGAACAATATGTAATTAATTTTGATAATTCAGGTGATGGTGTCTGCGCTTGGGGTATCGATGGCGAATCTGGCGCAATCGTAGACATGAATGTGAAGGGTATTTGGGAGCCATTGGCTGTGAAAATGCAGACATACAAAACCGCCGTTGAGACTGCTATTTTACTGCTGCGCATTGACGATATTGTGTCTGGCTCGAAAAAACGAGGTGACGATATTGTGAACCCTGCTGCTGCTGCTCAGGGCCAAGAATAAAAATCAGAGAAAAGGCATGATCAAATCATATTACCATTTTAATGTCGCTAATATATACTCTACATAAAACTATAATTCACTTTGCTTGAAACAATATTAAAAAAATGTTTATTTTTACTTTCAATGTGTTTTTGTTAAACACAACATCTCTTTATTCGTATAAAATTTATATTTGAGTTCTCTCAAAGTAAAACCTAAAACTTTACCGTACGATACTGAATTATAGCAAACGCTTGTGACGATGTACAATATCAGCGTCGCCTTCATATATGTAATTTACACTTTCTAATTAACATTTAACAATAAAATGAAAAATAACTTAAATTTGGTAACTTAATTTTATTCACATTACAAATCGCTGCGCTTAGTGTATAAACGTTCGTCCATTAGTTTCAATACTTCTAATCCTATAGATGTGAATTGGGGCTGCAAATAACGAGCAAATATCTCCAGGCATTTCGGATTTTCGGGAAGCGCATCCTTTAGCCAAGGTATGAGAGGCGGCTTGTGTGAGTGTATAATACTGGGCACGCTCAAAATCGTCGTTACATTTTGCAAGTCTGTGCCATAATCTGGTTCACTTGCTATGTGACATGCTAAGTATAACATTTCAAAGGGCTGCTTCTTCAAACCACTTGTATCGATGGGTCCAATTAACTTGCCGTTAGTATTAATTTTCAGCCAGTGTAATGTGTGTAGTAAACGCAAGTTCCATTTCGGCAACAAATTCTCTACAATAGCACGTTGCAATTCTCTGGAATTTGTACACCATATGGCCACTATGCTATGTTTATGCACTAGCTGCATCATAGGAATTTGACTTAGCTGCTCGGTACTAAGCATTTTATAAGCAAGTTCTTGTCGCGCACGTTTTAAGCGGCGTATATACTTGTTTCGCCAAGGTGGGTCCATTACAATTAAATCGTAACCAACTGAGTTGGGCATTAGTTGTGGTAGTAACTTTGTTAACTCTTCGACATTACAATTGAAAAATTCACAATTCGGTGGTATGAGGTAAGAAAGGGCGCCAAACTGACAACGTTGGAATGTGTCGGTTTTATTAACACCATTAAAGATAGGAAAATCTTCGATAGTAATTTCTTCCCAATAGCGTGGAAAACTATTATCCGTATGATTTTCGAATTGTTTACATTGCTTTAGGCGCTGCAAAATCTCCTCTGATAATGTTTTTAAATGCGTTAGCGCTGCGATTGCATTTGTGTATTTTGTTTTTTGTCGTTTCCTCGCATTAATGTGTTCGCCTGTCATTTGGACATCCTTCACTTCAGTCTTTGGTTCCTGTGTTGCACTGCACCGGTCATCACTACCTTTTACACGTTCATGAAAATGGAACAGCTCCTCTCGCAATTCCCAAATCTCTGCTGCTTCTGTAGTATCATTGTTATATATAGTATTAATTAATTCTCGATGATCGAGATATATGGCGATTCTATTACGTATTTCGAGTTTATACATATTTATTTAGGTACAAAATTTACATTTTGCCGTAATCGGCCGTATACAGTTTTTTTCCGTTGTTTCACTTATAATGTGTAACTTACTTTGATTTCCTCTTTCAACGTCAGCTGTTTTATTTATATGCGCAATTTGGCGCAAGTATCAATAGTAACCATACTAACCAATAAAGATGTAAAATAATGAATATTAATCGAATCTAGGTCTACCATTTCTGTTATATTCCAGTAGATCATCTGTAGCATGTTTGGCTATAAAGTTAATAATGTCCGTGACAGTACGCGTCGCTGCACTATACTCTATTAAATTATTTTTGTCGTTCCGTCTTATGTAGAATATTGTTGGATAATACCAAGCATAATATTTTAATGGTAAATAATTTTTTTCTGCATTTATTTTCATTATTATTATATCTTCATCTTGCAAAAGCTTCCCGACTTCCTCCAGAATTGGCATTAATTCTCGCGAACACGGGCAGTTATTACTATACAGCACTAGGAAAATATCAATATCACTTTTAAGCACCAACTGCTCAAAATTACTTGCTACGCCTATACGCACGAATCCCTCTTCGTCGTCCTTTGGTACTGTTTCACTTTTGTATAACTCATCATTCATTAGTTGTTGACTAAATTGCTTTAAGTTACCTACATTAAGCTGTCCAACGAATTGATAAATGTGATTTTCTGTGTCCACTGCGTAAATATCCGGCCGTCGGTATTTACTAAAGCCAAGTTTTTTACAGCGCTTCCAGTACGCTTCAGTGCGTGGTCTATGATTCAGCACGGCTTCATAATTATCAAAATCTGTTATGGCGAAGCATATGTCATCTCCGTATTGCAGTGCGGATTCATAAAGCATATCGGTGTAGCAACGTAACTCGCGGGCATGCTCATTAAAACTTTGAAACATTATAATATATGGAAATCCGGATGTTTCAATTGTTTCTGTAGACTCCAGATAGACTATACGATCTCCATAGTTTTGATGCAAAAATATTTCAACTTTGCTTGGTTGAGCTGGATCTTTCGCAATAGTTATTGATTCCTCTAACGCCTCTCTGAGTTGTGCTATTGTGATTTTACCATACAAACCAAATCCAGTTGGATCATCATCTTCTGATTCTTCGGAGTAATACAATTCTGACGAATTATCATCAAAATCTTCGGATGTGCTAACTGTTTGCTGCTCTTGGCCGCACTGATTTGCATCTGTTATCCCAATTAGATCCATAAATGAAGTTTAAAAAGATTCTTTTGGTGATTTTATGCTCTTGCTGATTGTCTTAATTAGTTTAAATATTTATTGACTAGATATGCCTGGATATGTTATTGTGATTTGTTTTGTGGATATATATAAATCTATGTATAAGTTATCAAAAACACAAAATGTGTACAATTAATTTGGGATTCCCAAAAACAAGCAGATGTGCGCGCAGAGTATAGCGGCGGGGTGGTTTTCAATTGACGGCGTTGAAATCGATTTTATCAAAGCTTATAAATTTTTTAATATTGTTAGAGTTTTTTTTTTATTTTATTTATTTGTAATATTGTTTGTATATTCATTTTTAATTTATTAGTGAAATTCTTTTAAGATTTTAATTTTTGTGGTTTTCCAAAATATAGCCGTCGATAAAGTATTCTATCAACCCAATACTTTCCTTCTCTGCGTAAACAAAAATGACAAATCTTGTTTACATCAAACAGCTGATTTCCCTTGTGAAGTGTCGTACATGAAAGTGGTTTGGTGAAAGTTCTGTTTATTTCTTTAATTTGTATACCCTTAAGAGAGTATATTAAGTTTACCAAGCTGTTTTTAAAACTCAGAATGAACTTAACCTACGAAGTAATTGTTCATATAATAACATATACAAGTATGTAGCTGCCATTCAAACTGAATGATCAAAATCTGGATATACATTTGTAGATATGTATTATAAATATGTGAAGTACATTCTAACTTTTTTTAGTTTTACCCTAATTTTAATTAAATAATATTTGTTTCCTTATATGCAAATTTATATACTAATTAAAAAGATATAGAAATTTAATTTAATTTTCAGTTTATGCTATGCTTTATTTGTTGACAATTTTTTGCATTAAAAAATTAAGGCTGTTCTGGTTTTACTTTGTATTTTACACCATATGATCGATAACGGATTTATGTACGTTGCATTTTAATTATTTGTATCATTTTTTATTTTCTTATAAAGTACTATAAAAAATGGAAAGTTTGTTCATTTTTAAAAGTAAGGTATTGTTTACATACAATAAAATAATATCTTAAAAATAATAAAAGTCCGATTCATAACAAAATTTTTAAGTTAAATAATATTTTTAACATTACTCTCAGACGCTTAAAGTGAGATAAAGAAAAAAAAAAGATTATTAAGCTTTAAACTTAAAACTCTGTATGTGTAGTTAAGAAAACCAACGTATTTGCCTGAGTTTATCGTAAATGGCGAAATATAACGCTGTCGTCACTGTAGATTTCAGTAAGGTGGGAGCCATTCCTTTGTACAAACCTGTTGGACCCTCTTGTTGTATAGTCTTCCGCAAACAACTGAAAATGCCAGTAGCACGTATATTTTCACCGAATGTTTGACGATTTGATTCAAAGCCCTGTATGTGCAGTCTCTTTTTCAATAAGTCAAAGGGATAAACGAGTGATTTGGAGAGCATACCCGATGATCCGCCCAAGCCAAGTAGCACCCATGTGGGCAGTTCGCTATAGAAATTAATTATGTTCATATTTTTTTCATAAATATTTTATACAAACTGAACGCACCTTCGGTTTTCCACATTATAGAATTGCATAGCTGATTTACTGAAAATTCGATAAAGCATAAAGTTGGCACCCATTAATGGTGCAATTTGCAATAGTGCTGTATTTAAACCGCGATAAATTCCATATATACCCTCCGTACGTACTATTGTTGACACGGCGCGTGTGGCATTTTTATATCCTTTGCTCTTGTCCTGCGCAATAAGACGTGTACGTATTACATCCATAGGCGTTGATAGTATAACAGCCGTAGCACCAGCCGTGGCACCACAAAGAAAATTCGATGTGTTGGTATGATCTTTGAGGTAAGTCGTTTGCTTGGCCGCCATACTCAATTGTTCATATGTCCAAAACTGCGATATACCATAAATTATGCTAAGAACTTGGCCTGGATTGTGACCCTTCCAGAAGGCGAGTACACCTTCTTCGCGGTAAATTGTGCGTATAGCTTGCGCTATGCTTGTGTATTTTGATTGTTGGTTGATGTGCTCTTTCAGTGGTTCCACTTGCAATTGGAAGCGTATTTTTAGCACGTCCAACGGTTGGCAGAAGGTACGTGTGATAGCCGCAGCTAAGCCACCGGATATTATTTGGCTCAATTGCTCCGATGCGCTGTTTATTTTCCATTTTTCCTTAATGTACTTTTTAAAATCTGGCGATGAGCGAGAATTGTCAATAGATAAAGTAGATGATTCAGCTCCAGTATCGCCACCGCCTGTTGGTGAAATAGTATTTGTTTTAGCGGTATCCAGTTGTGTCGTCATTATAAGGAATTCGAGTTTCCAATGTTGTATAACGGATTTTGTTTCGTAATTTGTACTTTAATTTAGGTAAAAATCTGTACGAGCTACATATATTTCTAAAAAATAATATAATGGATTATTTGTTAGGCTACATGTACAAATCTTATTCCACTTTTGTGCGCTTTTTTATATCTATGCATTTCAATGAGTAAACTGCTTTAAAATCCTCAAGTACAGACGACCTTAAAGAGGTCAAGTAATTCATGTACGTGTAAGGCTTTTATCGCCTCAAACGAATCTTTTACTTTTGTTTACTTATGTAATGAAATGCGGAGACAAATAACTTGTGCATATTATGTAAATAGTTATAGCTATGCTTGAATGCAGCGAAAGTTTTATACAGTCAACTAATGGCGCTCTGTTATGTGCTATTGCTGCAGCAGTCAGTTGACGAGTGTAAATTATTACAAAGGTATTGAGTAAAAATAATATGAAATGCTAAGATACTTTAAGTTTGCTGGCATCAAAATACCAACCTAGCGACATGTATTATTTGTTCGCAATTATTTGTGTATATAAAAGCACTTTTTAAATCGCACACATACAAATGCCAATTTTTATGTTTAAAAAGCGTGAAATACTTGCAACAGAAAGTCATAACGTGCTTCATGCATTAATTTGTAAGGGACTTTAGTGATCAACAATATTATTACACTGAGTTATTCAATATTTTGCGAAGAATACGCTATATACTGTTTGAGTTAGGTTCCTTTGAAAACACTGAAACAGCAATTTATAATAGCGATTTTTATTTACTGCCAAACAACAACAACCAAGCTGTCTTTACTTTGAAGACGTTTTTATTGAATTTTATCTGTAGACCCACCTTATCTGTAAAAATAAATAAATAAATAAATGAGAAGTGTAGTGATTTGTTTAGAATTATTTCAAGGCCGCATACCTAATTAAAACACTTAATCATAATCGTATGGTTGCAACTTGCAGTTATGTGCACTACTGTCCCATGGACTTTGACGTGTAAAGCAATACTATGCAGCGAAACTTTCCTTTTGCGGCCACTGCTGATAGTGTATTAAATAATGAGTAAACAAAACTAGTTGGCATTTGCCTCAGTAAATGTTGCCTGTGCTTCTGACTTTCTTTTGGAAAACTGACACTTCTCTTTACCGCCACCACAAGTATGAACTTAAATATGTTTTGTTTACAATTTTTGCTTTCATATCAAACTGGTTTTAGTTTTCGGTGTTTTCCTGTGTAATATGTGAGATCTTGACGAAATTCTGCAGGCGGCACTTCATATCTCCATATCACTACATTTGTTCGTTTGCTTGTGTAAGAGCATGCTCCGGTCGCGGGGAATCATTCAGCTGACAGCTCATCAGCTGTTACAATTCAACAACATTGCCAGTATCAATATATGCAATATTTACAGAAATAATAGTTTTGCTTTTTTAATTTTTAAAATATATCAATGTGGTTTATTCTTTTTGTTAAATGGGGTCTCAAATAATGATTGTTTTTGTTTTAGCAACAAAACATTCTTGAAATAATTTCAAATAATGCTGCCAGTTGACAATCCTTAGTCGAATAAAAATTTGGGAACGGGTAATGGGGAACGTTCGTGGTTAATCGTTTCATGTTGCCTTAAGTGGGTACCTTCGAAAATTATGATCTAAGTTCTTACTGAATCCGTTTGTTTGTAAATATTTGGAGCAACAATCCGTAGTGGATGTTCTACTAAAATGTATATAGGTTACTAAATCGTTTCAGGGACATTTGGATCTACTTAACCGGAATGGACTCGGATTTTTAGCCGATGATCACCTTTTCTTTAATAGTAAATGTCTAACTAAATCTTTAATTTAGTAAATGCAGACTGAAAAGCCCAGACTAACACACATATAGCTTGATAAATCTAGCCTCTGTTTTGGAATTTCGGATAACAAACTTCTTTATACTCCACAGAAATCGGTAGCACTATGGCTCGATTTGTTGATTTGTGTGAAATTGATTAAAGATATCTGTCAAATCCTACTAAATAAATATTTCAAAGTAGTTCGAAGTTACACTTTTTATTATTTTAATTTTTACAGTAAGGTTAATTTTTTCATACAAAGGATCTACATTTTTTGTTTCTCCAGTGTTAGTAATTTTTAATTTAATGTTTACGCTTCTGTTTGAGGCCCAAAGTTCGCCGAAATTCTATCCATACTTCACACATAGTTGGTATATCTAGACAGCGACATTCGATCGGCCGTGGTGGAGCGATTTTCTTCTTTACACATTCCGAGAAACTCGGATAAGGCGTGCAGACTTTATGACAATCAACCTTCGGTCGTGCGTAACCACATTTTGCAGGATCACGAGCGGCTTTGCAACCAGGCAAGATAAATCTTGGGCATTTCCTTTTCGACACCGTCTTACATGTCATCAATTTAGTCGGTCTAGGTTTACACTCCTCTGCAGCGACTTTTCTCTTGTGAGTGCGTCGTTTAAAAGTGGGATGTATGATGTTATCATAACAGCATACTTTCTTCCGAGCATATCTCATCTCTGGACATTCAACCCATGTTTGTGTGTACTTGCGCTTTGCCTTATCGGATGCTTTGTAAAAGCGTTCATCGAAACGTGGCTGTACATTGGGACAAAGATCCAAACAACATTCAGGGTTTAACCATATGGTTCGTGGTTTTCTCGGTGGTTTTTTCAAACGCGTACCATCTTTGGAACATTCGAGTCGATAGTTTATAAAACGATTTGCCGTTTGTGTCTTAGCAATAACCGACGCGGAAAGGATAGCCCTTGACATAAGCTTTTGCCCACCACAAGCCAGGGATCGTCCACATAAGGCCGAAACAAACATTTTTTATTTTTAAAATTAAATATACTATGAATGAACGTATAGAAAATTTCGAATTTGTAGATAAGCCAATAGTTATGTATTCAGATTTTTTTTAAAATATTTTTACACCGAAAGAAGTTGTTACTGCACAAATTTTTTATGAAGGAATGAAATTGCTGACATGTTTCATGACGAGTATTTGTATGTATGCCTTATGGTAGAAAAAATTGTAAAATTGGCTTGTAAGTATAATGTGTAAAGTATTCTTGTTGTAAGATCTTACGGATCTTACTAATACTCTCTTATGTAATAGGAACACTTTCACATATTGTTTTCCGAGTATCGGTTATAAAGCTCTACTTTTAATCCTGTCATTCCAAACAGCTACGCCGCTTAAAGAAACCATCCGCAAAGCTCTTGAAGCTCCCACATCTTTTTCAGCCATTTTTTCTCAATATTGCAACCTTGTCGAAATAGTTCGATTCTTGGAAGTTAACTCAAATAGGTATCTGACGGTGGGAATGTAGTACAATAAAAAGCAACGAGAAAGCATACAAATTGCTTGCTCTTTTTTTTAATTTTAGTCTATTACCAAAGAATAGCATTTGAATTTTATAACGATGGAATGTTCTTGCCATCTGTAGAGTAGCCAAAGTGACGTCTACAAACTGTTTTGATTTGATTTTATTGTATTATACATTACGGTTTCCGAGGGATTCGAATATCCCTTAAGTCAATAAACAATCAACTGCATCTAAAAACCTTTTTGTCCCTCCGGTTTTATAACGTCACTTTGGGATTAGGTTAGGTTAGATTATGTAAATAGGCTGATTTTTCGTGCAGTCAGCAGTTTTGCTTTTTGAGAGGATGCAAACATCCCCTTGGGGATTTTAGAAAGTTTTTCCAATTTTATCTTTGCTTTAAATTTTATAAAATTCAAAAAAAAATATATATTTTATTAGACTACTATTTCATCAACGCTTTTAGTTTAACGGTACAATAAATATACAAGCTTGTTTAGTCAATGCATTTGCACAGCTTTTGGTCAGCTCTCATTAAATGATTTCGTATCTCAAATATTGACCACTCTGCGCAGCCACTCATTTACTCTTTGTGGGCACTGACTAAACGCTTGTTGACAGTCAACACCGAAACGTCCCGCTTGGCTGGCATGCAAATATTTCATATCCACATTGGGTACAGTGGGTCTGTAAAGTCAACAGAAACGATTAATTAAATGTAGTATATATATTTTATAAATGAACCGTTAGTTACATTAATATAGCATTGATTATGGCCTGCCAAAAGTGTCTCAAATCATTACGCCAAATTCGTGGCACATGAAACGGCAGTTGGGAGACTTCACAGATGGCTTGTTGTAAACAGAATTCACCCGGTAGACCTTGCCTAAAAAACGATATGGCAAACGTGCTATTCATATATGCTTCTAAAGATTTCTGTACAACATTCCACATACTGTTCAAAAATTTGCTCGATTCCTTTGTAAATAAATTCACGACTTGCATCGTGTTTAATATGTGGATCGAGTTTCATATGGGTGGCCTCCGTTAGTTGACGCTGTCGGCGACGAGCTGCAAAACTACTAGAATTGAAAAAATTCCACCAATAGAGCGGCCTCGGCAGGTTTGGATATTGGATTTGTAAATTGTAGTAGTGATTAAATGAGCGATGCGGATCGGTGAGAGGAATTGGAAAAGATACACCCACGACGTACTGAAAAGAGATATGGTAGATAGAAACATTTTATCTTTTTGTGATTAAGTAATAGTTCAGTTTGCTAGCAGGTCTTACAAATCTAACTTTTGAACATTTCCGGAATACAATAGTCAATAGTTGGATAAGTTTTTACTATATTTTTGTTACAAAACAGAATAGATGAGGATAATAATGTAAAAAGAGCTATTAAAAAATAGAAGACTATTGCTAAATGATCTCTCTCGTGCGAAGAAACTCAGCGCGACGATCTGAGTTGATTTAGCCATGTTCGTCTCTCTGTCCGTTTGTGTAAACGTGAACTGGTCCCTCACATTTTGAGATATCAGTTTGAATTGCACTCGTCCATGTCTTGAACCACTATAGTTTGTAACGGAGTTTTTAATAAACAAAACCAAAACGGTTTGGAATATCAATGAAATTCTTTATTTCTGTGAAAGTACATTCTTACGTACTCCAAGAGTCACCATTGCATCCCGAAAAATAACGATTTGGTGCGCTTTATGAGCCGGCGACGTCATTGGGGTGTACTTTTTCCGTGATGATCAAGACCGGAACGTTACTGTGAATGGGAGCCGTTACCGCTCAATGATAACCGAATATTTTTGGCCCGAGTTGAATGATATGGATTTGAACTATATGTAGTTCCAACAGGATGACGCTACAAACTAAACAGCGAATGTCACAATCAATTTATTGAAAAACAAGTTTGGTGAATGTGTTATCGCGGCCTCGTTCGTCGGACTTGACGGTATTAGACTATTTCCTGTCGGGCTACGTCAAGTGTATGGTCTATGTCAACAAGCCAGCAACAATTGATAAACTTCAGCGTCTGGATTTCTGCAAGCGTGCCCGTGGTGGCCATGCAAAAGAAATCGAGTTCCATACATAATGGCATTGAATGTACTTTCACAGCAATAAAGAATTTCATTGATTCCCAAATCGTTTTTATTTTATTAAAAAAAATGTGTAGCACTCTTATTGAAAAACCCTTTGTAACAGTTT
Organism: Bactrocera dorsalis; assembly: GCF_023373825.1. Classification (NCBI taxonomy): domain Eukaryota; kingdom Metazoa; phylum Arthropoda; class Insecta; order Diptera; family Tephritidae; genus Bactrocera; species Bactrocera dorsalis. The sequence goes on along the minus strand of NC_064304.1, from coordinate 106,623,739 downwards.
CTTTAATATCGGACTTTCTCGGTATCTTGATATCAAACTTTCGGCACTTTATCCTTATACTATACAAATATAAACCAAAACTACCAATCATATATGGGACTACTTACTTTCACCACGCCAGCTCCACTAAAAATGATGAACTTTTTCTGTCTGCTCTTCAATATATTCCCCAGTGGTGCGCGTTTGATAGGATCCTGTGTGCTAGTTTTATTTTCCACTGCATTTCCGTTGTTAACTTCACTGTTATGCAGAATCCTAGCGCTGCTAGTAATAATTTCCTCGCCGTCCTCCGTAACGAATGTGGAACCCGCGGGCGCGTAGTTATTCGCAGGCCAAGCATTTTTTCTACCGTAGTCGCGTCCAGCAGCGTTGCGTGACTTGGGCAAATTGTTGTGGTCGTCAAGTAAACCACCGACCACACCACCAACAACAACAACGTTGCCTTCAACGCTTCGGTTGTGGTGATGTGGCGCTTCCTGCTGACTATTGGGATTTTCCTCTAATTTATTGCGAATTTGCGTTGGAAAATCGCCGTCACGTTGCGTACTACTGTTGCTGCTAATGTTGTTGTTGTACGCGTTGTCATTGCCGTTGGTCAAGATGTACGACGGGCGTAATAATACTATTAGCAAGAACAGAAAACAAGCGAACAGTATTATTTGGCAGCATATTAGCCAGTAGCGGCGGAGACAAGTCGGTCCAGCGAATGTTGCGTATGAATGCGCCGCCATCGGTATTGGTATTGATGTGGTCGGGTAACGTGGCTGACAGGCTCGCAGGCGTGAGCTTAGCGTGTAAATATGCGCGAGAATGGCAGCGTTTGTAATTACATTAAGTATGTTAATTTGTAATTTATGTGCGCACGCTTTCTTCTTATACTTGATATATTTTCGTCTGTCGGAGAGTGTGTAAGACACTGGAGATTTGTGCCTAAAATATTTGAATTTTTTTCTTTGCCCTTTTTTCGTACAATCTGCAAGCACTCAAGATTTATGTAATTTGCTATTGTTTTTGCAACTTTTGTTGTATTCTTTGCTGATGGCACTGCAATGCTGTGGACACACTGTACGCTTGAGTGCTCTCACGGCCAAAGCTTATTAAGAATTAAAATATGTCGTCTTCGTTTAACGGTTTCAGCTAATCTCTTCGAAAACATTTTGCATACTTCATACGAGGGTAGCAGCGATAAGACAGTGATTTGGAGAATTTTGGTTCTGCAAATCTAAATAAGCAATATTTCTGTAAGTTAAGAAAAGTTAAATTTAGTAATCATTCTCAATCCTCAATAAGCCTTCAGAGGCTAAGAGTATGTATGGAGTTTGTCCTCACAACTGCAATGTAGTTATTGAGAAACTTAATATGGTTCTTAATCCTACTAGAGATATCGTAGAGACCTGTCGGTTACTAATAACTACGCTAACATATATACATATGTACATAGTATACATTGTGACAAAAGAGCATCCGGAACTTGTAATTAATCGTTGAAGACATGCTTCGTTCTGAACGACCTTCGACATCTTCCACTGAATTAGAAAAGTGAAGGATATTGTGCTTGAGAATCGTCAAACAAGTGTTAGGGAGATGGTAAGAAAGCTCGACATCTCTCTCGAGTCCGTTCGAATGATTTTGGTGGATATTTTGGGTATGAAATGCGTTCTTGCTCGACTCGTCAAAAATAGTACCGTAAACAGGTCTCTTTGGACATGCTTGATAGTGAGAATTTCTATCCCACATTCATGGAGAGCATTATATCTGCAGATGAGACATGGGTGTATGACTTTGACATGCAAACAAGTCAACAATCGTCGGAATGGAGGGAAAAACAAAGCCAAAACTAAAAAACACGCAAAAGCCGCTCAAAAATCGAGGTGATGTTGATTGTTTTTCAGTAGTCGTGATTTGATGCTTCATGAATTTGTTCCGGAGGGACAGTCGGTCAATAAGGAGTTCTATTTGGCCATATTGAGGTGTTTGAGATCCGTTGAAAACGGCCGGAATTGAAGAATTCATGGATTTTACATGATAATAATGCACCATCGCATCGAACCACGATGGCAATGAATACCATCGATCAACCGCCGTAGTATAATGAACTCCTCTTCAAGCAGTTAACAGTACTTTTGCAGAAATCATCCCTGCAATGACCTGTTTGGAGTGGAATCGCTAGATTAGAGAGAAACCCTTGAGCAGCTTCGTTCTGGATACTGCAGCAGGTTAAACTCCTACTTATCCTGAATAGAACCTGGACTGGAAAAGCCGTGGGGTGGGGATTGCTTTGAAGGCGAAAAAGTAAATATTGATGAATAATTAAATGTTTTGCGTTTTATTTAAAATTTCCGGGCACTTTTTTGTCACAATGCTTATGATATATTAAGCAGCGTGCATGTGGCATCTAGTGCACATTCATTAAGTCCAAAACGAGAGATTTAGTTTAGCGTTAGAAAAAGAAAAAAAAAACAAAAAATAACTGGGTATTTAACTGAGTGTTAAAAAACCAAAAACAACAACAAACAAGTGCAGCAGACCAACTACAAACCGTTGCAAAGAACTTTGGCAAATAAAGAGTTGCGTGCTTGTTTGCTTCTAGTTCGGTCGCCAGGGCGTATGTGTGACTTATTTTGTTTGCACTGCAATTACGCATCTGAATAAAAACTACAAGAATTTTTTATGAAGTTTTTCCGTTCTGATGCGATAATCATGCATATTTCATAATTTGTATGTAAATTTTGAGTGTATCTATTAGTTCATAGGCAAATTTTTGCAGACTGCAATTTTTCGCCTTTTCTATAAATATTTGTAAATTTACAAGTATACACAAATGCATTTGTTTGTCTGCAATCAATACAGCGTGATAATGTGCTAATTGCCATAAAATGCATAAACAAATTTATTTATAATTATTCTTCACAATGGCAATGTGGAAATGTTGGAAAATTAGTAACTCAATAAAATTAATGACCACTTCAATGCATTACTAATTAGGAAATTCGCCTTTAATGTCAGAAACAAATATTATAAATTACATATGAACATATGCAGTTAAAGTAATGTAATAAATAATAAGTTTTTATAAGTGAAATTTTAACGGAAAAATGTGCAGTTTTTATAGGTTTGTGAACGCTGCAAAAAATTGCGAAATGCATTTACAACTGCATTGTGATCACGATATTGTTTTATTTTGCTGTGAATCACATAAGTATTGTAACTCATTGTGCTTATCGCCTTTCATTTACAATTATTGTTATGCTGATTTAATGACAATAACGTTCGTTTAATAGTTACCCGGTTTTGTCCCTTTATATATTTATATGTCGATAAAAAAACTGTTAATATCAGCTGCTCCGAAGCTACAGTACGCTTTACAGATAGCTTTTTTTTAAGAAAAAACTCAAAAACTTCAAGTTTAATGGGGAATGTTTATTATCATTCGAAGGAAGATCCATTAGATTTTTTGAAGAACATCTCTTTCAAAAGTTTGGCCGCGGCTACGTCACAGATGATCCATTCGTTGAGTCCAATTCTCGATGACTGGTTCGAGCATTTTAAATGGTAGCTGGCGAATGACCCGTGCGATGTTTTGCTCCAAGACCTGAATCGAGGAGGAATTGTTCGCATATACTTTACATATCGACAGCAAAATGTTTACTGGTCTGATATCACACGATATTGGTGGCCAATCGACCGGCCCAAAGCGCGAAATTATCTGCTCACCGAAGTGTTTTCTCAATAAATCCATTGAATGAAGCGATGTGTGGGAAGTGACGCCGTTTTGTTGAAACCAAATGTCGTCGAAATCACGAGCTTCAATTCCAGGCATCAAATAGTCGGTTATCATGACGCGATAACGGTCGCGTTCTCACCGGCATTATTTTTGAAGAAATATGGACCGACAAACCACACCAATCGTATTTTTTTCTAGATGAAATGGCATCTCTTGAATGTCTTCAGGCAATCTTTAACTTTTTCTCCAAAGTCATGTAAATATTACTCTTTACAGAAAAAGGCAGAAAGGCCTCACAAATTGCTTTCTTCAAGAAGGGTTCATATGAAGGAATCATATGATAATATGAGAGTTCTTTTAGAGCACATCCGTTATCATTAGTATGTTTGGGCAATATGTGGAGACCTTAAAGTAATAGCCCTTCTTCTTGGAATGCAACAAGGATATATGAAATAGTGTTGCATCCTTTGCGAATTGGACTGCCGTGCGATAGACTGTCATTATGTACAGAAACAATGGCCAGTACGTCAGGTCATTTCGGGACAAAAAAACGTTACCAGTGAACCTTTAGTTGATCCCAAAAAGGTATTACTGTCACATTTGCATATTAATGAAAAATTTTGCTAAGGCAATGGACAGAATTGGAATGTATCTGAAACAAAAATTTCCAAGAGTCAGTAAAGCAAAAATTAAGGAGGGCATATTTGAGGATCCGCAAATGAGAGAACTAATGAAAGATAAAATATTTTTGGAAATGATCAATATAACTGAAATACGAGCCTGGAATGTCTTTAAAAGTGTTGTTAAAAATTTTCCTGGAAATGTGAAATCTGACAATTACAAAGATCTGGTGACTGAACTACTTACTGCCTATAAAAAATGGGTTGCAACATGTCCCTTAAAATTCCATTTCTGGACTCCCATCTGAATTTTTTTCCTGAAAATTTAGGGACCGTAAGTGACGACCAAGACATTTCTGCTATAGAGAAACGGTACCAAGTGTGGCCCGCGAGCTCACTTTTGACCTAAAACAACGACGTCTGATGATTCGAAGCAGTATTTGGAGTTGTTTAAGCGTAATTAACTCGACTTTTTCCGCCCTTTTGTGGTAATGTACAAAGCATGGCTCCATCATTTCGCTCCGAAGTCCAATCGACAGTCATCCGAGTAAACTGCACACCATGAACCCGCTCCAAAGCGTGGAAAACGACAAGAGTCGGGTGACAAGGTAATGGCGTATGTACATATGTATATCGGGATGCGAATGGAATAATTCTTATTGGAAATATGAAAAAGGATGGACCATCAACAGCGACTATTACATAGCGTTATTGGACTGTTTGAAAGACAAAATCGCCGAAAAATGCAATGTACAGTGTCACAAGTCAGTGAAAACGATGGCAAAAATTCTAGAATTGAGCTTTGAATTTCTCCGCATTGGAGAATTGGGCCTCCAGATCTGCCGCCTAACGATCATTTCCTGTTCTCCGATCTGAAAATAATGCTCGATGGAAAGAAATTATCGTAAAATGAAGAAGTAATCGCCGAAACTAGGGCCTATTTCGAAGCAATGGGCAAAGCGTTTTACAGCAAGTAAGGAATAGCTAAGTTCGTATATAACGAAACTTTTTATACTCTTGCAAATTGCAATTATTAAAGCCAGGGAAGACCTGCAAGTACTTAAGACTTGTTAGTTATGGGGTCTAGGGCGAGTTTTCACCCGATTCTATTCAATAATCAGATGAATGAGATTAGAAATTATGACGCTTTCTTATCGCGACACCTAAAATGGTGGTGAATCGTTTACCATACCTGAGTGAATGCAGTGAAGTAGGCAATATTCAGTCTCTAATCACGTGTTTCAGTGAGTCTTGTAAGACATGCTGAGAGTTTTAACCAAACATGTAATTTATTGTGTTTATATTATTAAGAATGCTTAAAATGTAACTGTTTTGTTATGAAAATCAAGACTTACAAAATACCAAGTTTTATGTATAAATTAACTTAATCAACTATTATCGAGAATCACTTTTGTGATCGTGCGCAGAAAATTCCTTCTACAAGCTGGATAGAGCCTCCTACAATTTAAACCATGTGTACCACTCCATTCAGCTGTCTCGTAAGCTTTGCGTTGCGCCTCTTCGCTTGCAACAAAACCCAAATGCCATGAGGGGCTAAAGAAATTAAAGAGGTTAGTATGAAATAAAAAAAAAAAAAATATTAAAAAATAAATAAATAAAATAATAATAATAAATAAAATATTTGCATTACGTCAGGAGAAATGTAATCAAGTCTTGTAAAACATGTTGTTCTTCAGCGCCAAATGGATATTGAGCGATGTCGCATACGCTCTGCAGTAAACAACTACGGTGATAGCCATAGCTAGAGAGAGTATAAAAAAGAAAATATTTTACATATACTTTTCTCCTATTAAAAGCTTGAGCTTTTACCTTTCTATTAAGCTCTCCAGTGCGTTATATAATTCACCAGCTGTGAAATCGAAAAAATGCCTGTCTTTGGACGCATCCAACCAATTTTTGAACAGTCCATGGTACTCCAGTGTTTCCACTCCGTGAAAGTTCAGTTTACTAAAGTCACGGGGATCTCGGGATCTATCGTTATTTACATCACGTTTTTCTAACTTCCAAATTGGCGCATTGTAGAAAGAAGCGAGGTTGTAAGGAAAGTCATAGTTCATTTGAAAGCCCCAATCGAAGTAAAAAGAGCGATGCATGGGTAAACCAATAATCGGATAGGATATGGAGCCTGTTATCTGAAAGAAATATTTTCTGGTCTCTTGTATATATGTGTATATATGTTTTAAAATCATTTACACACATTATTGTAAAAGCGAATATTGTTTTTATCGGAATATTAATGGATATTATACCTGCAGCCAGCTATTGTTTGGATGAAGCAAGTATGTTGCAGCTATGTGGAAGCTTTTGAAAAAAAAGCTCGAGAAGGTGTAAATTTTGATGACAAAATAGCGCGACAACATATTGTCAACTGTTAGTAATTGTTGCTAATCTCACATATTTGAATGCTAAATGCCTGCCCATTGTCATTTAAGTGTAACGGTGGCTAATTGGCCTCTTCATTGGAATTCTGAACCCCTCTTAATTGGTTTTGTACTGAACTACTAAACTGTATTTAAACCGCTAATGAATTGCTAATGCTGCTTTGCCTATGAAAAAGCTGTTAATCCAGATTTTTGCTAAACTTTTAGTAAGCAAATGTCATGTCGCGTAATATCTGGTGTACGACAATATCTCAATCACGACTTTCAAATACAGCTAAATATACATACCCTCAATTATGCAGGTGACAATTTTCAATTGGTTTTGTAAATTGTTAACAATATTAATTAGCCTGTAAACCTTTTACAAGAAATCTAGGTCTTAATGTAGTAAATCCATAATAGCATGTGGTAATTTGTCAGATATATATAATATAACGGTTATCAATTAGTAAAGTCCGTTGTTTTCTTTACCACACAAAGCTAAAACTTTGAGCTTTGACTAAACTTTTTCTCAGCTTTCATGAGCTTGACCGTGCTGATATATGGTCAAATTTATGGTCTAGACTCGTGGTGCGTTGCTCGGATAAATATTTTAGCCGCGAAAATAACAAAAGATAATAGAGTATCAAACCAGTCAATAAGATGGAAGATAAAGTAAAAAATTTTGTAATCTTCTCTTCTCTGTACGTTATTACACACAAATTAAGGATGTCAATGGTTCTTAAGCCATTTAAAATGTATCACAATTTGACGTGTTATTGAAGTAGTTTTCATCGGTACACGCAGTCAAATCTCCAAATCGACGAGTAAATGACTAAATACAAATTTAAATGAATTGAAATACTAACCGATCTTATGAATTTGACCCGAACTGATAAAAAACATCATTTTCAAGCATTTTAAGACAAATCTTTGTTTTCGCCTTCAAAAAAGGCGGTTTCTACGCGAGTCACACCGTTGCATGACCACTTGGCTACACTTGAAAGCTACAATTGGCGCCAAACAGCGAAAAGGAAAAACGACTGGTGCGCTGCTGTAAACTCAGATATAACCACCTAAGCGCTTCCACAACACGAGATGCTGCCAGGCGTGGCGCTTTTCTGAATAGCCGTTCTGCAGAGAATATTGCTGCTGTTGCCGAGGATGTCATGGAAGCGCCGTCGACATCGACCAGACGACGTGTCAAGAAAATAGGTATCAGTCGACGGTGACGGATGTTTCCGTACAAAGTCCAGACAGTGCATCAGCTGTTAGCTGCTGACCGCCAATCGCGTCTAACATACGCTCAAGCCATTCTTAATTACCACCGAGAGGAAGATGATTTTTCATCAAAAATAATCATGAGTGATGAGGCCCATTTCCATCTTAGCGGGTAGGCAAATAAACATAATTTACGCTTCTGGGGCACTAAAAATTCGCGTGTAACCCACGAAGAGCTAATACACCCGCTCAAAGTCACTGTATTGTGTGCTGTTTTTGCTGGAGGAGTCATCGGACCTTTTTTCTTCCAAGACGTCGCAGGCCAAACGGTTACTGGATTATACGGCGGATGACTCATAACTAAAATCGATGTTTTAAGTGCTCAAAGATTTCAGTCGATGTGTGAGACCTCGGATTGCTGTGGTGAAGAGAGATCCGCCTTAAGTGGTTTTCCTAAATTCTTAAAAGACAACTGGCAAACAAGTGGTTGTGTTCTACTCAAAAGTCAAAAGCAGACAATTATTTGCTTGGAAGTTCTTTTTTCGCGAATAACTTTTGTTGGATTCGGCTCATCTTGAAATATCCATACAGCCAACTGCTGTTCACTTTCCGGCTCATACGCATAAATCCACGATTCACCAACTGCCATGATTTTATAGACGTGTTTCGAAGCACCGCTATCGGTTTTTGTTAACATTTCCCTCGACCAATCGACATGAGCCTCTTTTTGTGTGATTGACCAATTCGTGTGGAATCCAACGTGAAAAAACTTTTTTACAGTCAATTGTTCTTGTAATATTTAATGTATGCTGGTCCCACTAATGCCTATAGTTATTTCAATATCCATCTTGCAATATCAGTTTGCAGGCAGCATCAACAGTTTCCAGAACAACAACTGATTTTAAACGGCGTTCACGGAATTCAATTTGGAGTGATCCACGGCTTCGATTAAATTCACCATACCATCGATAAAAACTAGTCCTTGGTGGAGCTTCATCGCCGAAACATTTAATTAAGTATATCTATGCACTCTTGATGAGTTGATATTCGCGATTTAATTCCATTTTTTGGTCGAGAAGAATATTTTAAGTTACTATAAACAACACAGATAGCATTCGTATGTCAAAACGTTTTGAGTATGCGTACAATTAAAAATGTCAAACTTTATGATAACATTATGAGTTTCCAGATTGCAACACTAGAATCCGAAATATTAAAGGCAACCTACGTATGGCATGTTAATGTTAAGTGATAGATTAGAACGAGATTTAGATTCGGAGTCAACATGTACTATCTCTTATTCTTTAGGTAAGGTAATTTAAAAAAGGTTAATATAATGGATTGTGTAATTAAAATCAGATTGAGAAGTTAAAGTGACACAGTATTTCAAAATACACTTCGAGTTTTGTTGATGGAGTAACAGGTTAAGAAATTAAGCCCTTAATTCAGAATTTCTATCTTCTTGAAAAATATACGTACAATGGGCCTGGGACCGTCGTCAGACATCCACTGTATCTGTCTACAAGGAATCCTAAGAGAACTCATTACAAGTGGCAAGCGTCCAGACGTTTGCAACAGAGTGCCTCTCATAAAAATCGGCCACATCTACCAATCTAGTTGGTTGGTTGTGTTAGAACAAAGGGAGGGTGTTAGGATAACAAAATACATTTTCAATTAAGTATCCGAGACGAAACGCCGATAATTTGTGTAAATATTTGTTCCTTAATCAATCATTTATTAATATAATTTTAGTTACAACACTTAAAATATCTCTTTTGCATTCGGAATATAGGGCGGTACAATTTTCGCCTAAAAACCCATGTAGTTCGGCAGCTTCGTACGCCTCCCGGTAAACTTTTTCGTGCTTGGTGAAACCTTGATGCATAGATGGCCTAATAAGTCCAAAAAAATAAAATTTGATTAAATGTATATGGTTGAGTTGGTTTACTCCGGTTATTCTACTTACGTCAGTATAAATGTCAATAGCTCCGTGAGAATTGTAAGATGGTCATCATCAAATGGATGCTGTGCTAGCTCGCAAACGCTGCGTAGAAGACAGGTTTCATGTACGCCGAAGCTGAAAAATTTTTTGTTTAATCAAAAATACATTTAGTACATGAAGCTGATTAAAAAGTCAAGTATACAATGTAAGAGTAGAGAATCGTATGTTGTAACCGGAGGTAATATAATAGTTAATTAATAGGCTTGGTAATCCTGTAATGCTTCATGATCCTCAGCATGTGTTCTACATTTTGCTGAGTTCGGAGAAAATTGTCTATGTTCTTTCCTTTCTAAAAGTAAGAGGAAAATAAAATCTCTCTGAAAGAGAGATCTCGGAGGAATTGTTTTGTAATGAACATGTCATGTCAAAATAGTCATTTGCGTCAATTTGCATCATGTTTTACCAGGATGTCATGAAACGTATTATTACTGGCGATAAGTCTTGGATCCATGCTGACGACCTGGAAACAGACGATCAGTCAGCCGAATATCGTGGCAAAGGTGATCCGAAGCCGTAAAAACCACGTCAAAGCAAGTCAAAAATCAAGGCGAAGTTGACAGTTTTCTTTGATTATCGAGGTGTGGTGTTTTTTCAATTCATTCCGACATTCAACAAGGAATACTATTGGAACGTTATGTGTCGCTTGCGCGAAGCTATTCGTTAAAAAGTCCGGAATTGTGACTTCTGGCTATTCAGCAAACTCAAATGACCGCTGTCAATTCAAGCCACTAAATGTGAATAGCTACGTCTAAGCCGCTCTTTCAGAATACGGTTTTGAAGGGGATTATGTTTCCGGCTGGTCTTGAGCGGACCAACACGTGCGTTTTTCTATCATATATGATTAGATAAATAAATTATGTTGATGGCGAAATGGGTTTCTTACTTACAGCCTACGTATTTTTTATCTAGTAAACCTTAAAGAATAATCTAAGGATTAACACGGGTCGATAGAAAACTACACTCTAAATTTCTCTACTAAATTTTAAGAGTTTCAAAGCCGTTCCAAATTTTTAGAATACAATTTTCAGAATACACACAAATCTTTTGATAACCGGTCGGAGGAGCAGCAGTTATCGTAAATTCCAAAAACCATCGCACGTACGTAACCAACATGGATCGTATTCGCATAAAGCGAAATATTCTCACCTCAGAAACATTTCTCAACCTCATGTCTGTGTGTATCTGGAGTTAATACCTGGAAAAGTAATCCTCAATGCCTTGATAGAGCTCTCCAGCCGTTAAGTCCATCGGATGCTGATTTACATTTATTTTGCGATCATATTTATCTAACCACTGCAAATGTTTTTGCACTTCCAGACTATCATTATCGCTGTCAACACTACGTTTATCTCGCGGTTTCGGATTTTGTATTCCCGGCCAAATTGGTATGTTATAAAAAGCCGAAACTGAACCTGGTAAATTATAGGACATTTGAAAGCACCAATCTATGAGTATGCTACGCTCTGGAAGATATTCCACAACGGGATAAGAAACGGAGTGAACAAGCTGAGGAAGAGAGAGAATTTATAGTTATTGAATTAATATAAAAGGAGAGTAGAAGAATTTTATAATATATGTACATACACCCAAAGAGGTTGACTGGTTTGGATAAATCAAACCATTCGTGCGGTCGAGCAGTAATGCAGTGAGTATCACACAAATCACTTTCCAAGACATATTGACTGTCGAAATGATCGTTATAAAGTACAAAAAGTGACTGATTTAGTAGGTGGACCGCTGATTGAATAAAACCCACACCCACATACAGCCGACGTACTGAATCAATGTTTTCATTTGAAATATTTGGGTTGTTCGAGTATCAAATGCATTTGTTGACAACTTTATTAACAGTCGAAAGAGAGATGTCAACTAGCTGCGAATCATTTGTGTCAATAATAATGAGTATTACCAGTATGCAGTATATAAAATTTAGTTTATGATGGCTCAATTAGTGTTGAGCGCAAGTTTCGTTGGTGTGATCAATTCATTTAATGCAAACAAGAATATAAGGAGAAGAAAATAGTGAAAATAAGAAGCGATTAAATTACGACTAAAATGAGGTTAAGTGAGCGCCAAAAATTGTGCCGAATTTTTTGAGCTTTTGTTAGTTTTGAAGTTTCTACAGCAAGTAGTATTATATCTTTAGTCGAACGAAAAGTACGTATGGCTCACACGTAGAAGGAAGAGTCGTGATAAAAATGAAGTTAACTCCAGCGTACGGTTTTCTGCATTTATTGCTGCTTTTCGATTACATAAGCGCAGAGGCACAAAATTTTACTGAACCAGTATTCCATAACTTATTATCAAAATCGAACTTAGCGAAAATAAATTCCACAAACGCGTCAACTAAGAAGGGATTTAACTCCAAATCATGCAACACAAATTCGCTGAACACCTTCAACGCTGGCAGCGGCACCACCACATTGCGTCCGATCGTGGAGCGTGTGTTTTCACGTAAAAAACGTTTTCTTCTCGCACCAGCCAAAACTCGTCTAAAATTTACAATGCAACTTGCTAAGAGATTGCTAGCGACCTATCCTAGTGGTTTTAATTTCAATATTGAAATGGCTCTTTATTACCCCATGATCACTAGTCGCCTCGATCTAATACCGAAACGTTTACGTCCGACGACCACGCCGAAACCTAAACCGAAGGGTCCCACGCCGCCGCTTATCATACAGATTCCGGGTTCTTTAATAAGGTACAAAGGCAAACCAGCTGCAAAGCCGGCGAAAGTGCAACGCATCGACGAGTCGAATCAGCCTTTGCTGTGGGTGGATACGAAGCCTATGGAACCTTTAGTAGTGCCAGTAGCAGCCTCAGCAGTTTCGAAATACTATACACAGCCATATAAGTGGCAGAAATGGTCCAAGTACGGCGCACCTGGTTATGCGCAGCGTTATGAGTGGTCACCAGCAAATCAATGGCCCGACAGGCGGCCCGATTGGTTCTCGCAAGATACGAAGTGGAGTAAATGGACAACTACGCCGCTACCATGGACGTCAAGCAAGAAATGGCAGCAAAAGGCTAACAAGTGGCAACAATGGGAGCATACGCAAGCTGCGGCCGACGGGTTGGTACAAGGCAGTCGCTGGAAACGTGATACGGAAAATGGCCAAGAGCCCAAAGCGCTGGAAGGTAATGATTTTAATGAAGCCGATCTGAGCTCTGTTGATGTTTTAGAGGAGTTGGATGAAATAGAACCGTTATATATGCATTTTCCTGAACTAGAAGATCATCATGAGTGGAAGCATTATCATAATTATCGCGATCGCAGACAACTGTATCATCAGCTGCATGGTTTGAGCAATATGTGAGTGTGTGTCATTATGATAAAGTTTTTAATATTAGATAAAATTGAAAAGTGTTCTAAAAAATATTGAGGTATCATGAAGAAAGATATCGGATTGTTCCTAACTTTATTGTGTATTCAAAGTGTTTGGTTCTTGGTTATGCTCTTGCATTTGATGGAGATTTTTTTTTATAAATTTCGTCACCTTACAGCCTTGGTATAGATTTGAAGTCCTGCATTATGCGCGCAATCTGTGATTGCAAACGATTTTTGCTGCCACCAGGATACTCATTAGCGCAGGATATTCTCCGTGTGATGTTTACGTAAGTAAAAAAAACTTAAATTGCATTTAATGAAAAATTAATAATAGAAATTAAGGAAATAATATAAATTTATTTAAAATATAACAAGTAAGGAAGGGCCAAGTTCGGGTGCAACCGAACATTTCATATTCTTACAACTTGCAATGATTAAAATCAGGGAACTACCTAGTACTGGGGCGAGTTTTCACCCGATTTTATTCATTCTAAGCTCAAAGATGCACCGTTATAAGAAGCACAAGCTCTATGAATTTTACTAAGATGACTCTGATATGGGCTGATATATGCGGTATGAAGTCAACCGGAAGTTCGAAAATCTTTGTATTGGGGCTAAGAAAAGTATTGACCCGATTCAACCCATTTGTAGCACACAGACATAATACTATCAGGAAAGGATTCTCTATGAATTTCAATTATGATCGGCCATCTTTAAACTTGTCTTTCCTTTTTACAAAGGAGAGGATATACCAAGTTCCATCAAGATATATAAATTTTTACTCAAGTTATAGTTTGATCATTTATATATAAACGGTGAACCATTTCGAGTTTCTTTTCTTAAAAAAACACAGAAACTTCAAATTTAATGGGGAACGTTTATTATCATTCGAAAACATATTCTTTGGTACCTATTTTTTCAAGATTATCTCTTTCAAATGTTTTCCGCGCTACGTCTCAGTTGGTCCGTCCGCTGGGTCCAATTTGCCATTACTCGTCCGATCATTTCGACTGGTAACTGGTGAATGACACGCGTGATGTTTTCCTCCAAAGCCTGAAACGAAGTGAGATTGTTCGCATAGACTTTAGACTTTACATAACTCCACAGGAAAAAGTCTAACAGCTTGATATCCCACGATCTACGTGTCTTATTCTTATTTGCATCATTTTCTTACGTTCTTATTTGCATCATTTTTGAAGAAATATGGACCGATGATTCTACCGATCTACAAACCACACCGAACCGTTGTTATTTTTGGATGAAATGGCAGCTATTGATTCTCTTCAGGTTGCTCTTCGTCTCCAATGCGGCAATTTTGCTTTCTCACATAACCATTGAACCAAAAATGGGCCTCATCGCTGAAAAAAATTTGGCTCGAAAGCGTCGGATCTCGTTGGAACTTTTCAAGAGCTCAGACAACGAAGCGATGTCGCCTGGGATGGTCGAGCGGCTTTAGTTCTTGCACAAGCTGTATTTTGTACGCTTTCAGTTTAAGATCTCGACGTAAAATTCACCAAATCGTTCTATACGTAATTCCGAGTTGCTGCGAACGGCGCCGAATCGACTCTCCACGGTTTTCGTGTGCACTATCAGCTACGACTGCTATATTTTCTTCACTGCTGGACGTGATCGATTCGATCGAATATTATCCAATAATGAATGCAGGGTCTCAAGATGGGGGATGGTGTTGCAAATATGTAGTAGGCTCAGTACTGTTGACCATAATATCGTAATCGTTGAACGATTTGTAAACGTTGTTCAGGCGTAAGACTTTCCATGCTGAAATATTGTCAAATATTATTGTCAAAAATCTGCCTTCCGTTTTTTTACTCTTCATTCAGTGCTTTATAAAAAGTGTTACAGTGATCGGATTTAGTTCAAATGAGCGCCGTTTCGTTCGATAATCTGTTTCCATCTTGACGGCAACTTCATAATACCCCCCTCGTAGAAGCCCCCCTCCTTATTTGCGAAGAACTCGGACAGCCACTTTTCACAAGCCTGCTTCAAGCGGTCCAGTTGTTCGCAGTAGATGGTAGAATTAAGCGTCTTAGTGGATGATTTCCTTCAAATCCTACCAAACACACAGCAAAACCTTCCTGGCCGTCAATCCCGGCTTGGGCACTGTTTGGGACGATTCACTGGCCTTCGACTACGACCGTTTTCGCTTGATATTGTGGTATGTAATCCATTTTTCGTCGCCAGTCACCACCCGCTTCAAAAATGGGTCGAGTTCGTTCCATTTCAGCAGCATATCGCAGGCGTTGATTCGGTCCTGAAGGTTTTTTTGCATCAAGTCATGCGGCACCCAAACATCAAGATCTTTTTTTATTTATCCAGCCTTCTGCAGATGGTTTAAAATGGTTTGGTGACTAGCTCCCATCTTCTGGGCGATATCACGAGATGCCACATGCCGGTTTAACTCACAGGTCGTCCGCCGGTTGGCTTATCCATGGTGTCGTTTTCACCCGCTCTGAATCGTCGAAACCATTCCTCTGCAGTTCGAAGTGATAGAGTACCATATCCCAAAACACCATTAATCTCACGGAAAGTTTCTCTAACGGATTTGCCTTTAACGAAGGAAAACTTTAAAACAACGCAAATTTCGGCGTTAATGAACTCCATATTTACACGTCTATAACTGTTAAATGCAATATCTAAACTAATTATGCATAGCGTTGTTTTTTAGGTTATGTCAAGACCTTTCAAAGATGTATATAGCCGCTACTTGGATCTATTTTAGTCGACATACTCAAGAGTAAGGTGAACAAACTATTATACTCTGTAGCAACATGTTCTAAGAGTATAAGAGTATAACTCAAGATATGAATTATAGAAACTAAATATTGAAAAATAAATAATTAAATAATAATTTCATTACATACATATTTGACATGAAAAAAGGTGTAACCTAATATAACGTACACATACTTCTTTCGTCACAGATTTCCAACAAAAACTGGTTTGGAGGACGATTACAGTCGCATCGTGCAAACCGATTACGAAACATGTGACCACCAATTAAAGAATGCGTGTCCATTTAATGTGCTCTCATGGCTAATGGGACAGAAACAGAGCTAAACAATTTGGAACTCAGCAATCATAGTGATAATGGATTCATAATTCAATAAAAAAAAAAAATTGTTTAATCATGATTCAACAAATGTTTTCTTTATAAAAGAGTATGGGTGATGTTCTCTCGTATTTAACTTTTATTTCTCCAATTATCTTGAAAGGTCAATATTATACCATATTTCTTCTATTGAATGAATTGCGACTTCCAAAGCGATTGCCGACAGAGCGCATACTCTTCGGCACAGCTGCCTTGGAATGCATTGGCCGCGTCATAGCGTTTATCTTTGTAATGTATGCGATTCTCCATTACGTCCTCATCCAAAGCTTCGGGTATTGTAAAAAGAGCGCGCATTAGTTCACCAACAAAAGTGCCGGGCGCGCGCTCATTCGATTTTTGTCCCGTTTCGCAGAGAGCGCGTAAGATGCAGTGATGGCTGTTTGGTATTTCAAGTCTGTAAAAAAAATTAAAATCAAATTTGTTTTTACAATTACAATTAATAAATTAAATTTCGCTTCATTTCTAATTGTTAGTTCTTGAGTTAAGGAAGCGATTGAAGTTTCTATGATTTTCATGTCGTAGAAAAACTCGATAGTTTAAAGTATATATGTAAATGATCAGTCGTCTGTTTAAGGACAGTTTATACATATTAAGGCTAAGGTTTATCTGCTATACATCCTATTAATACTTCATCTCATATTTTTTCGTAAACTTGGCCTATAAATGTAACAATCGCAGTATACCTGCTCACAACTGGAAAAATTCTATCTATTATTTTATGGGAAATATCTCATGTTCAAATATCTCAAGGAAAGTGCTCATGTTGCACCGACCAACTGAAGCCACTGGGTTTATGTATTTAAATTTTTTCAAATTTTATATTTTTCTTCTTTTTTTATTTTTTTGTGAACCTAAACGTTCAAACGTAGACTTACATAAAGCTCTAACTTTTATAGCTGCATACAAAGAAATATATGCACTTCAACCGGCTTTTCTTACAAATGTCCAATGTCATGTGCCGGCTTAAATGTTCGGCAACTCAACTGCTTATGACACTGCTGTCAAACAGCTATTATTTATTGAATCGAACCTGAAGTGAAAAAATTAGAACCATTAACATAGTCTAATCTAAACAAATAGGTAAAAGAGCTAGACCATTTGTTTTTATTTTCCGAATGTGAAAATATGTTTGCACTTTGTGTTTTCTTATTAAAATGACTCCCACATTCTTTGATAAAAAAGTATGTTTCCCCATCTGTCAACCGAAAAAAAAGTCTGGTTAATTTTGTTGCTTTGACTTACTAAGTCGGTGTCTGATTGATTGAACAACCTCTACCAATCCATGCTGATTAAAGCTTATACTCACTATTATCTTAGTTCTTGTAAGAGTTTCTAATCTTTCTTATCTTTTTAATTGTTTTTCGCTAAAAAGTTACTCTTATAGCAGTCGCTTTCACTAGTTTCTCCTAACATTTTACTTTTCCCTAGTCTTTTTCATTTGGAATAGCTGTTTTGACAGCAGTATCATAAGCAGTTGAGTTGCCGAACATTTAAGCCGGCACATGACATTGGACATTTGTAAGAAAAGCCGGTTGAAGTGCATATATTTCTTTGTATGCAGCTATAAAAGTTAGAGCTTTATGTAAGTCTCCGTTTGAACGTTTAGGTTCACAAAAAAATAAAAAAAGAAGAAAAATATAAAATTTGAAAAAATTTAAATACATAAACCCAGTGGCTTCAGTTGGTCGGTGCAACATGAGCACTTTCCTTGAGATATTTGAACATGAGATATTTCCCATAAAATAATAGATAGAATTTTTCCAGTTGTGAGCAGGTATACTGCGATTGTTACATTTATAGGCCAAGTTTACGAAAAAATAGATGAAGTATTAATAGGATGTATAGCAGATAAACCTTAGCCTTAATATGTATAAACTGTCCTTAAGCAGACGACTGATCATTTACATATATACTTTAAACTGTTTTTTTTTATGTTAAGAACTTTGTTGCAAATTTCGTATACCCTGTGCAGAGTATAATGAACTAGTACTAGGGCTAAAAGTTTCAAAACTGAACCAGTGCAGTACTAGTTCATTTTCCCACGAAGTATGACACTTTGTTGTAATCTGAAATGTTGATGTGATCAATTCCTTCTTCAGCCCGCAGATGCACATAACAAACGTTTATCTGATGCAAGATAAAACCATTTTGTAGAAACATGTGCACATGTGTACGTATGTGTGCATATTGTATACCATATATAGATTGCAAGCCATTTGAAGTTTGTCTTTTGTTAATGGCTTACTATGAAATTTCACTTGTGTTACAAGATAGTAATTCCTGCTGACAACTGAATCAAAATTGTGAAGCCATGAATTTGAAGACAATCGCTGCTAGTAGCTGCACATATCTCTTCACATACATGCACCATACACAAATGCACATATACATACATATGTACATATACATGTATAAACCTTTGTAATGATTACTTTCATCGTATCTGATTGCTCTGCCATACAGTTTTAGGTGCATCACCATTTGAATACATACACACATTCATATAAGTTAGTATTTATATGGAATAATACGGTAGTATGTATCTTACGATCTGTTAGGTATACTCCCATGTGCATTTCAGCATTGCGTAATCAAATATTTTTATTATTTCAAGTGAAACAAATTGAAAATTGATTGGCAATTACTGTGATTGTTTCGCATTTTATAGTCGTCATGCAAAAACTGTAAACGTTTGTACACCTATGCATGCAGTTTGTATTGTTTTTGTCAAGGCCAAGCGCTTCTAAAATTCTAAATGCTTTAAAATTCCATAGACTTACTGTAATTCAAGGTGACTGTAATAATATATTTCTAAATAAATTATAGTTTTATTTTGACATTGACGGATTTTTACTGACTTTCTGTCGAGAAACAGAAATACTTTAAAGAAAGTCTTCGTGAAACTGAGCGCGTCATTCTACACTCGATTCCCTGAAAACAAAAAGGTGATCAAAGGTTTATGTGTGGTTATATAAAAACATAAGCCCATAGCAAATACATATTTCCTCTTAGCATCTAGATAGTATGTAAAACCCCGATCTGTGACATGGTGTGTATAATTTGTGTAATTTGTTTAACCATCATTTTTTCTGGAGCTTGTGTTTATATCTAGCTGTTTACGTGTTATCCCATGAAACCGTAAATAAATTGTGACAAAAAAGCACCCGGAAATTGTACTTAAATTTCCAGGGTAAATGATACTTCAAAATGTGTATTTAGCTAAGTTGTTAGGACTGTCTTTAAGGGGTTACATGGGTTTAGGGGTTTCAAAAAATCAATATTTTTTATTGCCTTCTTAAATTGTACAACACCTCTATAATATTATCCTAAATTCTCAAGTCAATCCGAGTAATTGTTTCGGGGATACAGCCCTGAGAACTTGGGCGCTCGGGGCTAGGCTAAGTGCGCCGTCTTTAAATGCGTGGGAATTCCGATTTCACATTCATAAACATCATTATTACTGCCGTTGAGACAAGGGTTTTTGAGTTTGACATGCAAACAAGTCAACAATTATCGGAATGCAATCCGTTTTTAGTCGATCGAAGAGCTCTCTGAATTTTCTGAAGGAGCTTAGTAAAAAAAGCAATTTCATGCAATTTCACTCTCTCGCCTCACTTAGAAGATTTTCTGCAAGTGATACTAAAACTGCGTACGTTTATTAAATACAGTTATCTTGCCTTCATTACTTTCTCTTTCCTTTGCTATATTACTCGACCTTATCAGTGCTGGCAACTCAGCTCTATTGCAACTTCCGGTTACTCGTTGCCGGTTGTCATTGCAGATCGAAACAGAGAAGGATGTTTTACGTAAATACAGCCAAATAGGATTGTCGTTAATGACTGCCAGCAATATGCAGATGATGTTGCCCGTTTCAATTTGCGTTTGTTCGTATGTAGTTGTTGCACCAACAAGACTTTTCCTTACTTTTCTAAGCTATATTGGCAAATGTTGATTGGTTCCAATGAAGTGGCTAAGCTACACTTGTGGTTTTGGAAAATGCAGTATACACCAATTGTATATATATTGACGTGAATGTTTGGATGGGTTTGGGTTCGGGAACCACAGTTGACAGCTGCTGCTAATAATAATTCGACTGAGATATTTGGAAAACAATATTTTGTTAAAGTGGTTCGTTGTAGATCCTAACACTTGTTAGCATAGTTCTTTCTAAGTGTGCCGCAAATTGAACCGACGTATGGGACGACTTCCGAAGTTCCAAGAGGATCCGACGATTTCGAGCCAAAACAAGTCGGCGCCACTTATCACACATTACAACAATAAATGGACTTATTGAGAGAACACTTCGGTGAGCAGATAATTTCAAGTTTTGGGCCGGTCAATTGGCCACCAAAATCGTGTGATATCACACAGCTAGACTTTTTCCTGTGGCGATATGTAAAATCTAAAGTCTATGCGGACAATCCCGATTCGACTCAGACCTTGAAGCAAAACATCACGCGTGTCATCCGCTAGTTACCAGTCGAAATGCTCAAAAGAGTCATCGATAATTGAGATAATTGGGATGCAACATCTGAGACGTAGCCGCGGCCAACATTTGAAATGATAATCTTCCAAAAATAAATGCTAAAGAATGTTCTTTTGTATGATAACAAACATTCCCCATTAAGCTTGAAGTTTCCGTGTTTTCCTTTAAAAAAAGTAGGAAACTTTGAAATGGATCTCCCTCGAAATTCTGAGTCGGTCTTAACTTCGCTTGAAGTACAATTATTCGTTATGATTTTTAGTATGAAGCCGATAGCTTGGAGTTTCGAAGTACATTTTTAACGTAGCTGAATTAACTAAAGCTAATAATTTTGTACGCTCTTCTTTAACATCCCCCGTATTTGCATTACTTTTTTCTATATACTTGTAGTCTAGCCTTTAACGACGCCGCAGCCGTGGGTAGTAAGTACTGCTCCTGAGCCTAATAGCTTGAAAGTCGTGAATGCAAAAGCTAACATCGCTGCATGCAGATCAAACAAATCACCTTAATGCCATGTATCGACTTGAAAGTAATCTCGTTGCTGTCTTTACTCCACTCTGAAGATATTTGCAATTTTTCCACGCTTACTTACACACACATGCACACTACCAAATATATATGGTTGGTATGTATGTAAGCAAACATGCCAGTACGTTTTCTTCGAAGAAATTCTGTATTTGCAAATGTATTGCCATTTCAAACAGCACGTTTACGACATTTCTCACTAAGAGTTTGGGCGAGGCGTGCGGCAGAGCCGACGCAAGCAATGCGAGGTAAACACGGAAAAGTCTTATGTTTACGCATACTTATGTGTGTGTATGTATGTATTTGCAGCCAGAATGAATGTGTCACTTACTTGTCCAGATACTTTTCAATCTTTTCGTAGAGCGTTTGGCGTGTTCGACGATGATGGCGTACATGTATGCGCTCCATGCGACTCAACTCGTTGCCGACGATGCCGCTGCGCCGATAGCGACGATGTGGCGTTGACTCTTGCGCTTCGCTATGATTTCTGCCATGCGAAGTTTTGTTGCTGCTGCTGTTGTTTTTGTTTTTGTTGTTAATGTGCATTGCTGCAGCTGTCTGTGCCGTTGCAGGTTCATCTGCTATGCTGCGCTTACCGAAAACCGGATAAATTCGATGTTTCCGTGCTGCGGCAGGTGGCTGTTGATAAAATCCGGATGCGGCTTGTTTTTGCTTTTGTTGCGCTTGCTTTGGTTTTTGTTGCTTAGCTGTTCCTTGTTGTTGGTTTTGTTGTCGTTGGTGCATTGGCTGACTGCTGGTGCCACTGTCAATACGTCTTGAGGGAATTGGTTTTCTACGCAATGAATGCGATAGTCTGCAAAATGAAAACAAAATGCACAAAGCGCGTACTTATAGATATATATACATATGTATGTATGTATATGTTTAGTATACATATATGTTTTTATACGCGTGTACATGAAAGTCCTCAACATGCGTATTTAAGCCCGTTTAAGTGAAGAAAGTGAGCTTAAAAGAGTAAGGAAGCGGCTACGCTTGAGTGGATATACAACCCGCGGAGTGTATGAAAGTCATTATTATCAGTTCGAGTCTTTCATATATTGCTAAGGAATCATTTACAGGAAATTTTTAACACAATTTTAGTTTCCAAACAAAATCAATTTGAGTACAAATAGTCAAATGGTTGATTTTTGCTCACGAACTAACAGAGATTTAGATTATGACACGTGCTACTCCTTTTTCTGTTCGATCTCGCCTTCCTTCCATCAAATTTTAATCACTAGATCAATTTATTTCTTTTAAATGGATATTGCTACAACCTCCTATGTCTGACTTCCTTCTGTTGGAGCAAATAATTCGGACTGTAGAGTTGAATATAGATGGCAGAATCTTCTGCAAAAGTGTGCAACTGCAACTGGGTACGCCTCAAAATCCAACGCAGAACAACTCTTGCCAACGGATGCTACGTCGGATTGAGTCGGCAATTGAGAAGTAAAGTTCTGTCGAGACGAACAAAGACCAATTTTACGAGTTTTTGACGAAGATTTATGGTTCTTTGCGTATTGGCAACCACCAATACCGTAGTCGATGGAACGATGAGCTGTACGAGATATACGACGACATTGACATAGTTCAGCGAATTAAAAGACAGTGGCTGCGCTGGCTAGGTCATGTCGTCTGATGGATGAAAACTCTCCAGCTCTGTAAGTATTCGACGGAATACCACCACTCCGTTGGAAATACCAGATGGAGAAGAACCTGGCTACATTTGGAATAATGAACGACTGGCGTACTGTTGCAAACTCCGCTATAACTGCGTAAGCGGCGTCTATGCCAATAAAGAAGAAGAATTGTGTGTGGAAAATCGTCATTTCATCGTCGAGTTAGTGAAATTTGGTTACAAGAACAGACACAGAACTAGATGGGTTTAGATCTTTGCCCTGAAATAGAGACTTAAGAAAACTCGTTCAGTAATTCCATTCGACTATTGACTATGGAACAATTATAATATCGTATTAAAATATCTGCTGAAACCAAATTGTTTCTTGATAAGTTTCAGCTTTTTACAAATTTCAGTAAGGAAAGCTGGGTATTATTGCTTCTATAGGAAGTGCTTTTCAGAAATCTATTGAGAATAGTTTATGTTTAGTCGATTTCCTGTTAATGGTACTGCAAGGTTTGTTGATGTAAGGACGAACCAGGTTATTTGAGATAGGTTCGTTTAGGCTTGCTTATCTACAGAGAGTGGATGGAGCATGCGACTCGCCAGCGGAACTTTCAATATTTATTTAACAAAAGTGGCTACAGAATCTATCATTTGGAGCGACCTTTCATGCGGAAGTATTTGCAGAAAATGTTCTTAGAAGCAATAGATGTTGCCGGAAGAATGCATTATGGACATACAGGATCGCCATGATCATGTGTAACATACTCGAAGGAAAACACGTATACTTTTTACAAACACGTCTCGAAAGGAATGAAGGACGGTGGCAGATCACAACCTACTGAGCGGCTGGGAATAATTAACGACAATCCATGCAGAAAGTGCAAGGAAGTACGCTGGAATACTTCCTATCCTTTTGTACATTATCTAGAACTCGCCTAAGATATCTAGGAGCTTCACTGTTCAAGGATCTAGATGAACTATAAAAATTAGATTTCAAGTTCTCCATAGTTCTTTAAGTTCACAAAAGATATTGATACGACGAATATCAGCCGATTTTAAACGGAATCTCCTTCTGGCACTACTAAGGAGCAGTATGACATGATAGCCGGTCAGTATGACCTAACCTTACCTTATCTACAGACAGTTAACATTTGTTTTTAAACTTTTGCAATATGTTTGACCGAGTTTAACCACCTAAGCTTGTGGGTGACGAAACTGATAAACAAATGCTTTCAACTTTTGGATTATATTATAACCTTCTCCATACTAATGTTAACTGTTGTTGGGTTTTTAATTTTCTTGGAGGTGGTCTTAAGAAGTATAAGTAGCAGGATTAGAAAAAACTAACTTGAACCTTATCGATTTAGGTATTCAAATGATTTTAGTGTCCGTGAGTGAATTATTGGTAGCATTGATGAAAGTGGTTACACTTTTTTTGCCTCTATTATGTTACCAAAAATAAACTGTAAGTGGACGTGGATATACTAAAAACAAAATCGATTTACTTAAATGCCTAGAAGTAGAAATTGCAGTTGAGTTGCGGCACAGTAAACTCTCTGCTGCATGTTACATGTGTATGTAGATATGTATATTCTTTGTATTTGATGTGCACCATTTTGTGGTAGCTGAGACTACATTTTCACATGCCTCACAACACATGACGTACTCGTACATGCCACACTCTATCACCACATTCAATATCAATTGATTTCACTTTAGCACTGCACTTACCTCGATCCCAGATTCCACCAGGGATACTGGTTGCTCCCGTTCTGCGCCTGAGGCCTGTTATTGTAGATTGAAGATGCTCGCTGTTGTGGTTGTGGCGTCCACTTGTTGAAAGGATGCACTTTCAGCGTTCTTAAGTTATTATTCTTGTTGCTGCTTTTGTGTAATTTGTTTTTATTGCCGCCACCATAGTAGTGTTGGTCCTTGCGCCGCCAATCGTTCGGCTGTTGCCGGTAATAACCGCCAACTGGTCGTCGTGTCGCTTGTGTGCGGTAGTAACTGTCTGTAGGACGTCGGAACATATGAGTTTTCTTGTTATTGTAATCATATTTTTTGGTGCCCTTATAATAATAATATTTCGGATGCATTGGCGCCTGGAAAGCTGGCGGTAGTCGGGCCGTAGCTTTCGCGTAGTAATATTTGGAGTCGTCACTCTTTCTTGCAGCCGGATTTGTCAATGTCATGATATTGATGTAGTTTGGTTGTAGACTCTTTGCCGGTTGCAACGTTTGTTGTTTTGTTGTTTGTGTTGAATGCGCTTTCGTCTCCACATAAATAATGCGCGATTCGGTGTCGTTCCGCCGCAAGTCGTTTGCGGGTTCTCTCAAACGGGTGGCGATTTCTTCGATAACGTCTCCTTGTGGCTTACTGGGTAATTCCCAAGCCAAGGCAACGGTTATGCCGAGAATAAGGTAGTTGGTATAATCCGCAACGCCGTAGATACCATCATAAACTGCGGCAAGGGAGAGAAGAGAGGAAAGTAAGAGAGGGGATATTGAGTGATATTCGTCACAGTAAAACACAAAGTCAAGTGGGCTTACGCTTGCCGAATCGAACTGTGATTTTATAGATATACAACGAGTAGCTACATTAACTTTTCATTGGATTACCAATATAGCAGCGTATATAAACCATATGTATGTACCTATATAAAGTGGAGTAGAGTTTGATAAATTCCTTGTAAAATACGACGATGTCGCAAGCAAACATTAAGTGCCGTGGTAACATTATAATATTATGTATACGTTGTGGTTGTTGTAATAATAATATAATTAAGGAAGTGACTGGTTGATTGCGAATGTTGAACCGAGACTAGCACGTGATGTTTTCGAGGTAGACGACAGGCAAACTCATATGGATAGATTGAAGTTTTTATTATTTTCTTAGGAAAAACACCAAGAACTTTCGAGTGCCTACAAAATGTGCGTTTAAAATTTCTTATGTGTTGTCAGATGTCTAAAATTTAAGCGTGCTGTACCCAATAAAGAAGACGGTCGTAAATCGCACCAATCTTTATAAAGTCAGCCCACTCAGAGAGAAGCTTTGACCTAATATCTTCACATTTATCGGATTCAAAATGCGAATCTTATTTTAGATTATGTATTTGAGAGGTTATGAAAAATTGAAATACTTCTTGGTATTGGAAGACTCTCTAAAAGCCTTACAACATAACTGGTCAATTGAAAAGTCCCCTGCCTACCATAGCAAAACAGATTATTTTGCAAAATTCTTTTTTTTATTAGTTCCCTTCAAGGATAATACACTTATAGCCCACTAACTTTTCGATATAATTTTTGTAGTAAGAGTATCTTTAGCTTCAAAATAGGCACAGTTTCGGCGATCACCTCTTCATTCGACGAAAAGTCCTTCCTAGCGAGCATTCTTCAATATACTACACAAAAATCATTTCAAGCGCATCCCAAAATACAGACTTTTTAAATTTGACTTTCGATTGGACTTCGGAGTGATTTTTCATCAATGTCACATAGCGATGCAAAAAAGTCGGGTTAATTACGCTTGAACATCTCCAAATACTACTTAGAATCATAAAACGTGGTTGTTTTTGGACAAAAGTGGCTACTCGGGGCAGCCACGTTGCACAGAGCTTTCTCATATTGGTGAATGGTATGATTCAGTTTATATCCCCAGAGTGCTTGCTATCATGAACAACTTCACTTTATGTTCATCCAAAATTATTTTGTAGACTTTTTTGATGTTTTCGTCGGTAAAAAGCACTCCACTGCATTCACTGTCTTCGGTACTCATTTCACCACGCCTAAACTTAGCATATCAAACCTTATTAATTGATTTTACTGAGGAAGTATCCGGAAACTGAACTTCGAAGTCGTATATAATTTCGTCTATCTTGGAACAAGTATTAACATCAACAATGTCAGAATTTCAACGCAGAATAACTCTTACTAAACTTCGTACTGAGTAGGCAATTGAGTAGTAAAGCTTTCTCTCGACGAACAAAAACCACTCATTATTTCGGCCCTGCTATATTGTGCATGAGGAAAGTAGACCGTCCCTGCAATCGACGCCATATTTTTTCCCGCTCTTTTGACACTTCTGATCATGGAAATCATGGAAAGACATAGGATCCAACATTGAGTCGAAATTATAAAAATTTTCTATCGAAATTTGGAGTC
This sequence comes from Bactrocera dorsalis, assembly GCF_023373825.1. Lineage (NCBI taxonomy): Eukaryota > Metazoa > Arthropoda > Insecta > Diptera > Tephritidae > Bactrocera > Bactrocera dorsalis. The sequence continues at coordinate 106,596,538 of NC_064304.1, read as the reverse complement.
ACTGGTGACGTCTTTATGGCGAATTTTGCAAAAATATCTTTGTCTACATCCTTACAAGATCAAATTGACGCAAGAACTGAAGCCGCTTGACCACCAGAATCGTCATATGTCCGTGAAATGGTCTGAGCAACAACTTGAAAACGTTACTGTGGATGGGAATCGCTACCGCTCAATGAAAACCGAATATTTGTGGCCCGAATTGGATGATATGGACTTGGACAATATGTCACAATCGATTTATAGAAACCCAAGTTTGGTGAACGTGTTATCTCACGAAATGGCCCAGTCAGTTGGGTGTCTCGGTCGTTCGATTTGACGTTGTTAGACTATTTTCTGTGGGGCTACGACAAGCCATCGACGATTGATGAACTTCGTACGAATATCGAACTTAAAATTGCAGCAGTATCGGCCGATTTATGCTTGAAAACCGTCGAAAATTGCGTTCAGCGTCTGGACTTCTTCAAGCGAGCCCGTGGTGGCCATGCAAAAGAAATTGAGTGCCATACATAATGGCATCCAATGTACTTTCAAAGGAATAAAGAATTTCCCAATCCGTCTTTGTTTTATTCAAAAAAACATTTGTAGCGTTCTTATTGAAAAACCCATTATTCCATCTCATTTTTAAACTATTGACTCACTTGAAGACCCTTAACTACAGCTGCATTTAAACTTATGTCCATACCTCAAAGCTGTAGACATTCATGCGAACTGTGAATACATTAGATTACGTGAAATTAGATTTCGGTTTTAATATTCGCAGTTTATTTGCTACCTGAAATCCATTTATATTCACTTTGTACCACGCTCTTTAGCTTTCATAGACACATACATACATGCACCCACGCATGCAGCGCTGATATTGTGTCCAGTGACACTTCAACTCGCAACAGACTTACCCAATTGAAATGAGCTGCCCTCCGGAAAGATCAAATAACGACGTTTGCGCGAAAGTAAACGGTCCGGCGCAGCAGCTGCATTCACCGTTGATGAAGCGGATGCCAGTGCCGCCTTGTGCTCTTCCTGCAATTTGCGCTCTATCAGCTGGGCAAAGTCTTCGCTGTTATTGTTGCTGTTACCATTGCTGTCAATAGCTTTTGCATGCAACATTGTTGTAGTGGCAACACTGTCGTTATGCGGCAACACTTCATCAACAAAAGCGGATGCGGATGTTGTCCTTGCCACAGCTTCTGCTGCTGTTGTTGTTGTAGTCGCTGTTACGTTAGTAAAGTCTCTTAAAACGTGTGTTGTTGTTGTTGTGTCGCTTGGCATTGCAGTTGCTGACACAATAATTGACGCAATTTGTTGGTGCTGCTCGCGCGGCGTGTGCTGTGACAGTGTTACCAATATGTTGAGCAAAATGAAATATGTTTGTATGTGGCGCGTGTGCATTTTGTTCGCATAAATTGTATTTAACGCTGCGTAGCTTTTAGTTTTTATTATTTTTAATATAAATATAATTTTATAATTTGATACTAATTACTTTTTTATTTTTTTTTAGTTCAAAAATTTTAATTTTTTCAATATTTTTGTTTCGAAATTTTTTTCATGTTTTCATATTTGTACTTCAATAATTAATAAAATGAATAAATTTGTGCCATTTTCGGTAATATTACCGTCCTTGTCACTTTTCACCAATTCAACCAAATAACTGCACTTCACTGCACAAATCAACTCGTCACAATTGCAACTTTGCGTCAGTCCAGTTCAACTAAACTCAAATAAAATTCACTCTGCCGCCAAATGCCCTCTTCTTGTTGGCCTTGCTCTCCATGCTGTCTTCTCGTAACTAACTCCTCTACATTTATGTTGCCACCGACCATAGACTTATTCTAGTTTATTTTTTTCCTTCGCCGTTATGCGCCCATATGTATGATGTATGTGTGTGAGCTGACAGCAAATGTTGTTAATTGCTTTTAAAATTTCTTTTTCCAGCTTTGTTTTACGTTTTGTTTGCTTCTAAATTTTTTATTTAGCGCTCAACTCGTGCGGCCATGGCTTAGCAGTAAGCGCGCTACACGCCGAAGGCGCCAAATACTGGGTATAGGGGGAAATGAAATGGCTGGATTTAGTTCATTAAAACTATTAAATCAAGCGCATGAAAAGTAAATAGTACAAAAAAAAATGCGATAGTTTATGAGAAGCAAAAGTTCCAGGGGGAAAAATTGGCGTTTAGATATTTTTCTGATAAATTAGTTGAATAATTCTCGAAATAGGAATTGAAACAAGAAAATATAGTGTTTTTCAATAAGGCACTACAAAAGTAGACCGATAGGGACAGCAAACGACGTTATATTTTTTCTTGTTCTTCTGACATTTCTCATCAGTAAAGTTTGCCATTTTATCATGGAAAGATATACGATCCAACAACGAGTCGAATGATATTGGCTTGGGCAATATGTGGTTCCAAAAGGACGACGCCACAAGCCACGCAGCGAATGTCAAAATCGATTTATTGCAAATAAAATTTGGTGAAAGTGTTATCTCACGAAATGGGCCAGTCAATTGACCGCCTCGGTCATGCGATTTGACGTCGTTAGGCTCTTTCTTGTGGGGCTACGTCAAGTCTATGGTCTATGCCAACAAGCCAGCGACGATTGATGAACTTCGTACGAATATCGAACGTGAAGGTGGACATACAAAAAAAAAACGAGCTCCATACATAATGGCATCGAATGTACTTACTTTCACAGGAATATGGCCAAATAATACTATAGTGTTATTATTATACGGATGCCTTGGAAAATAATTCTAGCTTAATTTCTTTAAGATTTTTCATCAAAAACAAATCTTTTGATTGCTTCATTAAGGTCTTGAGATGTCCATGCTTTTTACATTGCTTTTGAATTTGATAATGGATTCACCCCTGCTTGTAATCTTCTTTATTATGTATAGGCTTTACGAGTAGTGGAGGGAAATACGATAAGTATTTAGCCTCATTGCTTACTCCGCAGGGGATCGTGTAGTACATTCTCGTGATTTGATGACGCGATTCTTGCCTTTGGTAGCGAAATCGTAATGATCTATATGGAGTATTCGGGGAAGGAAAATACGATCACAGGGCTCAATTGTCCCGAATCGATGCCAAATTGCAGAAAAAAATTGACGAAGAGAAAGACATTTTTCCATCATAACAATGCACAAATTGGTCGAATTGGAAATAATAGTTTGCAATGAAGTTTTGAATTCTCTCAGGTTCGGGAGTTTTCTATATACGTGCATTTATTGGTTGGTCAGATTATAAGTAATTTTTGATAATTTATACCAATCAAAAACACTTTCTCGCGACAAACAATTATCACCGAAGACCTTTTACAACATTCAAAATGTCTCCTAGAAGAGAAATATATCGAGAAATGGGCTTTCACGCGAAATTAATTAAAAATAATTAAAATTTCTTGCCCCTAGTGGTAAGTTGAAATAATAAATGGATATAAAATATTTCAAGTAGCAACGAATCCTAGTACACTTTCATACACCATTTATCATTTTCATTTTAGAACTAGCAATTAGAAATTACTTGACCATTTTTCATTTATAAAATAACTTCGTTAGGTTTTTTCTATTTTTAAACGAAATTGTTGAAAACTAATAAATTCACCTCACATCAGTGCTTGAGTGCGTAACTTCAACTCCATGATTTTCTCTTAGCAATAACGTCGTAAATGGTCGTATTTTGAAACTTTCCCCGCACTCACTTTTATTTTCTCTTTCTATTTTTTTTCATTTTAAATTCTCAAATTTATTTCACGATTCTGCTGCATCCTTTTGGCGTGTGCTTCTCCTTTTTCTCCTTATTCAATTAACGGTTGTGTTAGTTTTAAATGGCATTTCGTTGGGTTCGCCTTTTTTAACGCAATTCAAGTTTGTTGCTGTGCTTCATTTTGCCGGGATTTTTTTTTTACGAAAAACTAAAATCTGGTCTCTTACTTCAAGTAAAGTTTCATGTTTATATTTGTGTGTTTGCATACAAACAAGCAAATGAAAATATTGCTGCGCGTTCTAATGTTTCCAACACTTCTCATTCGCTTGCCTGCTGCCAATGTTACCCTATTTCTAGTTACAACTTTTGTTGTTTTCTCTATAGCACGTTTTTTTTGTTAGTCTAGCTGTAGTTTACTAAATTTTTGCCAGCATTTATTGCATTTATTTGTATATGCGAATTGGCAGTGCTTCCCAAACTGAGCATAGCTGCGGGTACAACTCCCTTTATACTACGCTGCTACATAACCTATAAACAATTTGAAGGGGATCGATGGATTACCGGCCGAGCTATTCAAACACGGCGGCAAAGAACTGAAGAAATTATGTGTGTTCTGCCCAATTCACAAAGGGAGACCCCCAAATCTGTGCCAATTACCGTGGGATAAGCCTCCTCAAGATCGCATACTCGTATAAGGTTCTATCGAGCGTACATTCAACAAACTTATTGGACCTTATCAGTGTTTCTTAAGGCCTAGTAAATCAACAACTGTAAAATATTTACCACGTGCCAAATCTTGGAAAAGACGCGTGAAGAATCGACATCCACCACCATCGATATCAAAGGTGCTTTCGACAGCACGAAAAGGAGCTGCCTTTATGCCGCTATACCTGCATTTGGTATCCACGGAAAATTAATACCGCTGTGTAAACTGACGTTGAGCAATACCAAAAGTTCCATCAGGATCGGGAAGGACCTCTTTGAGCCGTTCGAGGTTTCAGACAAGGCGACTCTCTATTGTGCGACTTCTTCAATCTACTCTTGGAGAAAATAATTCGAGCTGCAGAAACCATATTTTATAAAGGTGTACAGCTGCTGGCGTAAAAAGATGATATAAATAGATATCATTGGCCTCAAAACTCGCGCCGTTAGTTCTGCTTTCTCCAGACTGGATAAGGAAGCAAAGTAAATATGTCGGGTAGAGAACGAGGCAAGACAAAATTTTTCCTGTCATCAAACAAACAGTCGACTGGGCGCCCACGTCACTTGTGAACGTCAAAACTTTGAAGTCGTAAATAATTTCGTCTATCTTGAAATTGTTATTAACACCAACAAAAATGTCAGCCTCGAAATGCAACGCAGAATAACTATGGCCAACAGGTACTACTTTGGACTGAGTAGGCAAATGAGAAGTCGCTCGACGAACAAAGACCAAACTCTATAAGTCACTCCGTCCTGATATATGGTGCAGGATTGGACGATGACAACAACCGATGAGTCGACGTTACGAGTTTTCGAGAGAAAGGTTCTGCGAAAGATTTATGGTCCTTTGCGCATTGGCCACGGCGAATAACGCATTCGATGGAACGATGAGCTGTACTATTTAGATTTCTTAAGAGCGTTTAAACCACGTAAAAAGACTGCATACGGACCGAATTTCCATCTATGTAACGCTGCTGAATCTCAAAAAAATCGATCGATTTTTGAAGTGGATGGTTACTGGTGATAAAAAGAGGGTCACTTATGACAATGTCAAGCGAAATGGTTGCGGTCGAACTGCGATGCGTCGTCGCAAACAAGTCAGTATTGATGGAGATGAAGCTTTTGCTAAGTGTTTCGTCGAATAGGCTGGAATCAGCTACTATAAGCAGATTATTTCCATCAGGCCTACTCTAGGCCTCACAAACCGATGGTGACTTATTTAAAGCTCTTGAAGTTTGGTGGGAAGGTTACTAACTGTTCACCTGAAGAGTAGTTTGTTTTCAGCAATTATTTAAAGAAATGTATATCTCTACAAACATGACTTAGACAAACTTTTCTCAAGCCTAAAAATTATTTAGAAAAGTTGAGAAACCCTGCGTTACATATATCCACATTTATGTAACTTTTTTTGTATAGAATTTCTTCCTTGCAATATTTTAACAACCATTGTGTAAAAAGCTTTGATTACAGCAGTTTGAAATTCTAAACCTGCCATATTCACCCTTCAGACGCTCTGTTTCAGCTATGGAGCAGCATGCTTGAATTTATTTTTAAACGCTTCCACTACACAATGGTACTTAACCATTCTTTGGTGCTCGTGCTCCTCTTTGCCAATGACTTTTGTATTGATACGTTGCCAGACAGTTGACCAGTTATTTGTTGCACGTTGCCAAGCAAGGGCTTCAAGAGAAATATATATATATAATGCAATTGTCTCTTGTTGCATTGGCAATATTGCTGTTGGTTTATTTCTATATGTGTAGGTGTGTCAGTGTAGGTCTGTTGACTGTCTGCCTTTAATATCCACTCTATTAGCCTTTTAATTGGTATGAAATTCAAAGCCTTTCAAAACCTCTCAAGTTTTAATGTCAACAACTTGAGAATAAGGCCAATAAGGTGGTATTCAGAGGCGGAACTCCTTTGAATTGTATGACAATGATCATTTTTTCTGATTGCTGTAAAACCACATAGACATACAAAGAAAGTTTATTAAAATTATTTGTGTTAGGCTAGAAAAATTAAATAAAATTTATTTAGGAATTATTATCATTATCGAGTTGTGGTTTTTCTTTCAAGTGTCTACTAAGTCAATGGATGATTTGTTCAAGTATGGGCCACCACTCTTAGGAACTTACTTATTCAATAATGATTCTGCCAATGAATGGCATATTCTGTGGTTGCACAAACACCAACTGAGATAGAGTGGAGAGCTCGAGCCGCATCGTTAAACCAAATTGACCCTTGCGCATTACGTTTTGGACAACCCTCTTCTAACCCTTAATAATTTTCTAACTAACCTAATTCTTACGGATATCAAAGCGCTAAAGTTTCAGCAGGAAATTTTACCTTTGCGCTTGTATAACCATTCCTTTTTAAGATTAAATCAAATAAGAAATGTATCTGTTATTTGACCTTAAAGCTTTTTGGGAAACTTTTTTATGGTTGTATTAGAACAAGAAATGAACATGGCGGTTGATCACCAATCGATAGCTAATTAATTTCCCTCTATCTGAAGATAATCGTCATATATGTAGTATGTAAACTAAGCTATCAATCCATGGACTTCGGTGAGCACATAATTTCACGTTTTGGGCCAGTCCATTGGCCATCAAGATCGTCTGATATCACACCGTTAGACTCTTTCCTGTGGGGATATGTAAAGTCTAAAGTCTATGCGGACAATCCCCTTTCGATTCAGGCATTGAAGCAAAATATTACGGATGTCATTCGCCAGTTATCAGTCGAAATGCTCGAACGAGTCATTGAAAATTGGACTCAACGGATGGATCATCTGAGACGTAAACGCGGCCAACATTTGAAAGAGATAATCCTCAAAAAATAAATGTCAAAGAATGTTCTTTCGAATGATATGAAACATTCTCCATTAAATTTGAATTTTCTGTGTTTTTTTTAAGTATGTGGTACAGCTTCGAAAATATTCTCTTTAAATTTTACTGCAATGGGATGGGGACAACATTCAGTGCGATCAAAGACTCCTATCTCTAGAGGAATTGAAAATATTGAATTTGCAGTTTAGAATTATTTAATATTTAAGACCTTAAAGGTTACCATGGGGAATGTTTGGACAATCATTGCGTAAAAATGAATAAAATTAAAAAAAATCGGATGATATTTATTACATCAAAAGAGAAAGAGCAGAAAAAACGCCAGACTGGAACTTTTATTTGGCGCAAAAAATTCCATTGCATAGCGAAAACAATTCTAGTTAAAGAAACTCCACCGTTTGACAGTTTGGTAACATTTTTTTTTATTTTTGTATTTCACATCTTCATATTTGTTTTTCATCATTTATTATGCTGCCACTTCACTCCCAGATGCTGTGCTCACACATGGCAAAAAGTTGCGAACAGCTGCCGCGATGCGCCAGCGCCTCCCTGTATGGGCGATCAATGATGTGTAAATCGGTCGCATGGAGTGCGGGCTCTTCGAAGCTCACTGTGCCGGCACCAACTCCTGCACTTGCACCAGTTGTGGGCAACACGAAAATGGCGCGCAATAGTTCCGTGATGAAACTTTGTGGTTTTGCTGCGTTCTCTTCGTTGCTTTGTTGCTGCTGTCCAGTTTCGCAAAGCGCACGCAACACACAAGCGCTGCCGTTCATGCCGCGGCTGTAAAGAAAATGATAGCAATGGTTAAAACGAGAAAGAAAAAATGCAACTTCTACATATTACAACATGAAGTGGTCATGTTCGTTTGAAAGTTAAAAAAAAAATGGTTCGAAAAAAAATTCATAGAGAAAAACTGGTTTTCCATCCACTCACGTTTCATAGAGTTTCTCAATTTTGCCATAAAGCTTTTGCCGCGTACGGAGTTGCTCACGCAAGTGTATACGCTCCAGCTTATGCTCGAAGTCATCTAATTCTGCAAGCATGCTGCTTCGCCTACGACGTCGACGCCCGAAAACTGGGTAAACTACGGCTTTTGGGTGTGTTGTGAGGAGGCGGCGTTGAGCTCCATCAAAGCTGCGACCTTCCAGTGTTTCGGCGTTCGAGCTGATTGTAGGTTCCGATTGTTTTGGATAGGTACTAGGCGGTGCGTGGGTCAGCACAGGCGGACGTGTTGGTATTGGAGCAGAAGGCATGCTGTGGGAAATAACGACAGTTTTTGTCCGATAAAGTTATAGAGCTGTATATGTATGCGCTTGAGGATACTTGACGAATGGCGGGTTCGAAAAAAATTTTGGGATCAATCGAAAGCTTGTGCAGTATTAAACAAGGATCTTCGGCTCTAATTACAACTAAGTTCCTTAGAAAAAAGGGATGTAAAAAGAAGAAACGGGGTGACACATATGTATGTATGTTGGTGACATATTAATTAATCGATACTAAATACGGAATGCGACCTCTAAAGACTATATAAAAATACGATTTCTGTGAAAATTTTTATGACTTCGGCTCAAGTTGGGAACTATGGGTTTAGGGAGAGAAATACAAAGTTTGTCGATTAAGTTTTGCCGTTTAGAGTAGCTAAGGTTAGGTTAGGTAAATAGGCTGATTTCGTGTGGGGCTACGAATAGTCTCATTTGAACAACTAGAGACGCCTGTCCATTGTGATGCTCAGAACTCCGAGGTATGGATTTGGAATAGCTAAGAATGACGAAAAATGCGTGGAGATCAGTAAAAAGAAATATGTGAACCTTTAGGATTTCTAAACCTTAGTGGATTACGAGTTCCTGAAGCTGTTTTCTTTGAAAAGTTTTGATGTTGCTTTGGTGGTTCCTCAAAATATTAGTCGTGCAACCAGATTCATATTTTCGCAGATTCCTCTTTGAATGTGGCGATGTTGCAATACTAGCGAAGGCATTTACTGGGTGTGATGACTCTTCGGCTTGAACATCAAGTACTCCATAATAGAAATGAAGAAAAATATGAGGTTTCCAAGAGAATTTTTGAAATACATATCTTTCCTTTAGGTTAAGATGAAACCCTGAATAGAAAACGATCCAAAGAAGATTGTCGACGATCTCGACGGAAACATGGTAAAGAAAATCAAAACCCGTTGGAACGGTGTACACAAAATTCGTACTGACATTCTATAGAAGGCACTGTTGGAACATGATGGGAATACTAATTGGTCACTGTCGGGTGGCGACACACGTCCGAAGGGTTGGGCTGACAGACCGAGAAGACTGCAGGATATGTCCAGAACAGGACGCCAGAGAAACAATGGAGCATTTCTTGTTAAAATTCGCGACAAGCATCATAAAGGCTGACTACTCTGGTATCACAAAGCTCCAAACTTCACCATACTTTTTCATCACATTACCAAATTCTATGGAGATTTTATTAACAGATCTTGAGATCGAAGCTGTTTCAGACTTACAGATATTACACTTAATTTAAGAAACTAGTTGTTTTACAACTTTTAGGCGCTCGACCAAAACTTGCTAAATAATTTTGTTCGATGTAAATTCTCATTAGTGCCGTTATATTAATGGAAGTGTAGAAGCCTTACAAAGAAACTCGAGTTTAATTAGTTTATATTTTATACTTTCGCCAATGCATACCAGTAATACTCACCGCATCCGGTTAGCCAAGCCATCGGCTTGCTTTATGCGCCAACTGTCCGTGACTTGTTGCTTGTTGCGCGACCACCAATTGTCCTTCGGCACATTTTTCGACTGAGCTGACCATTTTTGCTGCTGCTGTTGCCATTGTTGTTGCTGTTGTGCCCATTTCGCATGCTTTTGCTGTGGCTGCTGATATGACAGCCAGTTGCTGTCATAATCCTGCCATGATTGCCACTTTTTGTACTGTGGCTGCTGATGTTGCTGCCACCGATTGGCGGCATTCACTGGAAGTTTATCTGTTGAATCACCCTCAGCTGTATTGCCAAAGGGGTTTTTGTTGTAGCTGTCGCTGACACCATGGTAACTTGACTTCGCAATTTTATCAGCAAAACCGTATTTGTGCGTAGGGTTGTAATACTTGTTGTTGCCGTTGCTGTTTTTGTAGTCACTTTGTATGTTGGCGTAATAGTTTATCGGCCTATAAGCACCGTTGACAATGTCACCACGGGTACTAGGCGTCTCTTTATGGTAGCCACTGTAACTGGTAGCGGGCACAGGAAAGAGTTTGGTTTGATGTGCCGTTTCAAAGGCATTAAAAGGTGGCAACTCGTGCGTTTGTGGTGGTTGTAGCAATCCTGCTGTGCCTATCGGCTTCTGCACTAAGTTATCGTAGTACGCTGGCACATTTGAATTATCCACATATTTGATGCTATCAGCGTCAACGCCGTATTTACTGATCGCCATACCATCACCGACCACGGTGCTGTCATTGCGTCGCATTGCTGTTGCCTCCGTTGCTGGTTTTGTTTCACTCGGCGGGTAAATGCCTTCCGTTACTTTGTCATGTAATTCTTCGATTAATTCACTGGGCGGTTTACTCGGCAGTTCCCAGGCGACGGCGCAAGTGATGCCCAAAATGAGATAACTCGTATAATCAACCATTCCGATGATGAGATCAAAAACTGAGATGAGTAAATAAATATGATATGTGCGTTTAGTGATAGTGAATATTGTGGTTTATATATAATATATATATATACTCGTATATATAGTAAACTGGGAGCAAAAAAACCAAAGATTCCATATAAGACAACTGTTTCTGAAGTATTTGGTCTATGAATAATCTAAAAGGTCCGAAGTAATCTAGAAAAAATGCACTCATTGATTCTTCCTTAAGGTGTAAGCAAAGACAGGGTAAAAGATGTTCTGATCTCTGAGTGTTCAGACCCTTGTGTCCTGCGTCGATTATCTCAGCGCATCTTAACTGCTTTAAATAAGCAGCGGTAAAACAACAGCTACAGGAATTATTTTCAACAGGTTTAAAACAGATATATACATACATACATACATGTAAATTGATTTTATTTTCATTGACCTGAAACTATCTTCTTATTCGTTGCTAACCCTGACCCCTCATTTATGATGATGGATCTATTCAAACACCATAGCGAAAGGTTGATTCAAAGTGTGAATAAACAATTACGATAAAGTTGTGTGAAAGGAAAACATACCTGCCGAACTTAAAGACACTTCGACTATTCAATATGATATGGTTTCCTATGCACTCTACTGATAACCATGACGTCAGCTTACCTAAACTTTCGTCAAACCTAACGTTTGACGAATACAGTTTGGGTCCATTTTCAAAAATAATTCCAGCTTTTAATACGAGCCGAATAACAAGTTGGGATAAAGATATTTTTAGATATTCTAAAAATCCACCTTTCGCCCTCGAAAAAATCTTCTAGGTGTAAGTCTTAATCGATTTCTTTCCAGATAGGACATGTGTTGGTGCCCAACTACCGCAGAGTCGCATGAAATTGTAAAGCTTATCAGCTTGGAACGAAAGTATATACATCAGTTTAACTATTAGTATGGGAGGCTCTTTTATCTTCAGCCGTTTCACTAAGGTATGACTACATCTCATATCTATTTTTTCTAGTGAATTGATAGAAGTTGAGCAATAGCAGGATCATTCTGGACAGATGAAAATCTTTAAAGGTCTAATGAGTTTTCGTATTCGGAAAGGTTAGTTTTTCACTGGTTACTGTACAATCGGTGCTTAAGATTACAAATCTTACTAACTAGATATCAATTGTGGAAGTTAATTGGAAGAGGGCGAGATATAATCCTTCTAGATTTTGCCTTTTTTGTCAGATCAAGGTGAAACTACTTTCGATCTCACACCTTCATTCCGGTGGGTATAGAAATAAGCCTAAGGAATTTTGCGATTACTTCAAGGCTCTTTTCGATATTTGAGATTCAATTTTAGAAGTTTTCTGACTTCACTGGCTGTGTTAGCATTCAAGTTTACCTTAAGGGAGCAACTAAGCAACTTTGCGATTAGTTCAAGCGGCTTCTCGATACTATAAATTCCACTATAGAAGTTTTCTGGCTTTACAGAGGACTGCTGATCAATCGATCTATCTTTTAGGATCAACTATGGAACAAATAAATACTTTGAGATTGGTTCAAGGTGTTTTTCGATACTTGAGATCAACCTATAGAACTTTCTGGCAGGGCGTGTTGACCAAATCTATGTTGGAAGACTTTAGTACGAAAAGTATTTGAGTTTGGTGTTTTTTGTTCGGAATAGTATGTAAATGCCACTATCAGTTAAAAGATGTTGAATGTTGATGTCCAAACCAGAGTAGGTTCCTTTGATATTTGCATAAAAAAGTCTCTGTAGACATCACCTGACTTTCAATGACAATTATTTCAGATTGTATTCATTAATTTGAATTAGTAAGCAAAAGTTATCATAAAATGCAATAAAGTTAAAAATCATAATCATGCTAATACGCACCCATTTGAAAAGAGCTGCCTTCGGGAAAGATCAAATAACGCTTTTGACGATGTAACAGCAATTCGGTATTTGCGTGATTTCCACGGCCTGGTTGTTTTTCCTGTTGTTGCACAGGTGTGTACTCCGCACCGACGCCTTCCTCGCGCCTTGCTGCCGTTAGACTGGACAACGCTCTAACGCCCGATTCATTTGCTGTTGTTATATCCACACCCGCTGCCACCGGCATTTTTGGCGGCTCATCTGCTGGGTGGCCATTCAATTCATAGCGTTGATTGCGTATATTATCATTAAAGCTTTTAAGATGAGTGACGGCAAGAGCAGCCAGCAAATTGCTATTATTATTATTCTGACGAAGTGTGGCAATGGTGTCGGCAGCAAGCTTAGTTGCGGCGTTAATTTCATAAAGTTTTTGTTGTTCATGGCTGTAAATGTTGTAGCTGTTTTTATTGTTGTTCATCTCCTTTTTCGCGTTAATTGTTGTTGTCAATTCGTTCGTAACCATCGCAATTTCAGTGCCGGCTAACTGACTACTGACTTTGTTGCTGCTAGTCGCGTTATCTAAATTTAAAACGTTGGCAACTGAGTTGTTGTAGTTGTTTTGGTATTTCATCAGAAGTGCAATTGCATTGCCCAACATCAACACAAGCATCAACACACCGACAACAGCCACAAATGGTGTGATCCCACTTCGCCAGCGGCCCTGCTTGTGCCCAGGCGGGTTCAGGGGTCTTGTGGGCCGTGTCAAATTCATTGCCGCTTCCTAATTTATATTGCACTTTGTTTGCGCGTATATAAAATTTGATTAAGTTCAATTGCGGTTTGACACCACTTTTTTGCGCGCGTTGTGGAAATTCAATTTTTCAAATTGATTTTCCAATTAATTTCCAATATCATTTGGTTTTTCGTACTTTTTTTAGTATGTTGTTATTTGTTGTTTTTAATGTATAATTCAAATGAAATTTATATTTTTTGTCATTCAATCATCCAAATAGCCGCAACACTTCTCTGCACTTGACTAAAAGTAATAAAATTTATTACGAAATATTTGCATAATACCGTATAAATGTTTTTGTGCTATTTAGATATGAAAATTGCTGAAAAGTTGCGTCAAATTCTGTCTAAATTCAATAACACATATGCTGTTTATTTGCTAAACTGCATACTAAATTTTTCAATTTATGATTTTGAAATTTCGCGAAAGCTTTCAATATTGTTACATTAGCCCAAAGGATTGTTATTCTAATTTCAGACGTGTTCAAATGAGCTTCGAAGACAATGAACGCAGGAGACGGCCAAAAGAAGTTGCTACCGAAGAAAATATCAAAAAAGGCCACAAATGAATGATTGGATGACCATAAAGTGAAGTTGTTCGCGATAGCAGACATTCTAATGATATAAACTGAATGTGTACATCATTCCATTCACGAATATTTGGGTATGAGAAAGCTCTGTGCAAAGGGGCTGCCCCGCGAGCCCACTTTTGACCAAAAGCAACGACGTTTGATGATTCGAAGCAGTGTTTGGAGGTGTTCAAGCGTAATAAGCCCGACTTATACGCCACTTTGTGATGAAGCATGGCTCCATTATTTTACTTCAAAGTCTAATCGACAGTCATCAGTGCGGTCAGCACACGATGAACCCGCTCCTAAGCGTAGAAAAACGCAATGCAAGGTTATTGCGTCTGTATTTTAGAATTTAAATATCACAAGTAAGAAAGATTATTTTTCAGAACGGGTAGGAATTGGATAAGTGGTGTGGCCCACCTTTAGATTAATTCTTATATCGCAGGTACTACTTTAACAATTTTAACAAAATTTGGTATGTGGGGTCTCGTACACTTTGAGAAGGGGTGAAATCAGATGACAACCCTAGATGTGGTACCACAGTAAAGCCTTCCCTTTACGGTATACAAATCAAACATTAATTAAGTTATCAGAGTAAAACTTTCCCCTCAAGGTATTGAATCTTACGCCCAAATAATATCCAAATCGGGCAATAACTTTAACGCAGACACCAAATTTGCTGATTCCGGTGCATATGGCTGATTTTTATTTTTTCGAACTTCAGCTTGACTTTACCGCATGTATCGGACAATAGTTTGTATGAAATTCCGAAAGAATCTTAAGTGAAAAAGTGAAGAATATGGTACATGAAAATCATCAGGCAAGTATGAAAGAAATGGAAAGAGATCTCAACATCTCTCGCGAGTCCGTTAGAATGATTTTTGTGGTTATTTTGGGTATAAACGCATTCTTGATCGACTCGTCCCGATTAAGGGTCGGTATCGTATTCACCAGATTTGGCTCCGCGTAATTTTTTCTTGTTCCCCAAACTGAAATTGCCGCTCCTTGGAACCCGTATTCAGTCGATCGAAGAGGTAAATCAAATACGCTGAAGGAGCTGAAGGTCATCCCAAAAAGTGTTTCGAGGACTGAAAAATCATTGGCATAGGTGCAGTATAACGGTTGTCTGTTAATAATTAAGTATATTGACATTCACCACTACAAATTTTGAAATGTTCACACTCAAAGCTGAAGATATTTGCGCTTTAAAATAATGAAAATTATTGCATACTTCAGCACTGTGGTAGCCTCTTTAAAAAGGAAGAAATTAAAAAAAAATTCGAAAAAATATTTCTCCGCCAACTGCCCGGCAGCTACAAGCAGCGAACATAAAATATGCCAGTCATTCGATATGCAACATTACGCGCCACAAATCAAGCGTAAATTTTTATTTGAACAAAGCGGAAAAAAGATTTGCAATTTACAAAATATGCCACCAATACATGCGCGAAATTGCACAAACGCTTCAAACGACGCTGTCACACATAAATGCACCGACGCACGCACACTCACACACTGAAACAGAGTTTTTCCACATGTTGCACAAACAATGTTGCTGCTGTCACACTGAAAATGTGTGTGTATACAAAATATTTACGGTTTTTTACACGCCACCAGCCACGCTGCTGTCAATATGTCCCTTTTTGTTTGGTAATTATTATTTATTGTTGTTGTATTTTTTAACGCGCTTTGCCGAAATTCGTCTCATTTATAATAAGCCACAAAATATTTCATTTAATTTCACGCAAATTTTCGAGCGCGAACTGAAAGTTTCGCCGGACACTTCAAATTGCTGGGCACTCTGCTACTCTGCCGTTGGCATCTGGTTCCTTTTATTGTTTTTGAATTTTGAATTCTGTTTTTTTTTCGTTTTTGTTTTTTTAATTATATTTCACTTGTTCTTGTCGGAAATCGCGCGCGTAGTCCAAGTTGGCGGTGTCGCTCGTCCAATGTGTATCTATGACAATTAAAAGTGCGCGTACTCGACGACTGCTGGGGAAGTTTTGCGGCAGTGCAGCGCGAACGCATGGTATTTCGGCAGCTATTGTTGTTGTTATTACTTTTCAGTTGTTCGCAAGCATTACTCTTAAAAAGCCATTTAACAAATTTATGAAGCAAATAATTTTAGTAAAACGATGAGTTTTTTCGGCTGTTGTTACTTTTCATTGTGTGCTGTTGTTGTTGTTGGAAAAATCTGCTTTTGTGGCGCCGAAGTGTAAACGACACTCGTACACAAGTAGATTAACAGTTTTGTTGTTACTATTATATTGCTATTGTGTTGTTGTTGTGCTATGTTGTTGCGCTCATTGTTACTTCTGTTGAAATTTAATGGTAGAATTAACACATTTTCATGTTAACCCCAGCAGCATATATGTAATATACATACATACATACATAATGCATATGTACATTAGAGCGTGTCGATTTACAGGTAGCAAAAAAAAAACCGAAAAGACGTATGCGGAAAATACGTCTACGTCAAACTTTCCTAATGTTTGATTGATGTGCGTGTTTTGCTGCACAAAGGCGGGTGCGTATCAAGATGTCAATGTTGGATCCTCGTAGCATACGCACGTCTAGAACACTGTAGACGAGTTTTCCGTCGTTAAAAACATGATCGATTTGGTTGGTGGCTTTTCGATCCGGTCACAGCCAGGTAGCTTAATGTATTTTCTTATGCTGGAATCTAGTACTATAAATAAAAATATTTCGGTTCCCGGCAAAGTCGATCCGCCATTTTTCTCGCTCAACTCATTTGGGGTGGTTTCCTCATGGAGGTTGAATTTCGAAACCATTGTGCTAAAGATACCTTCTTTGCCCACCCTGGTAATAAAGTCGCCAAGCACGATTTTGACATCGTGGCAATGGCAGCTTTTATAGGTGTGTTCCAAACGCTCATAAAAGACATCTTTGGTCACTTTGTTCTTCTATTCCGTCGAGGCGTGGGCGCAAATCAGCGATATGTTGAAGAACTTCGATTTGATGCGAACTATCTTATATATGGCTACTATAGTAAATGACACAAGGACCTACTCGCCTCAGTCCGAGTCCCGTCCTTCGCATTTCTTGGATGGCCACGATGTCAGCCTTCACTCGGGCGAGGACATCAACCAGCCGTTCAGCGGCACATTCCCAATTAAGGGACCGAGCATTCCATGTGCATGCCCTTAATTCGTAATCCTTAACAAGTTTTCAGGGGTTGCCATCAAAAGGGGTGTCTCTCATCCGAGGCTGTTTTCTTCTTTTTATCGGTAGTTTTTTTACGTTGCAGGTCCCATTTCGCACTTTCGCTCGCCTTCAAATGGTTATTTTTTGCCTACCCAGAGGATAGTTGGTCTAAGACCGAAAGTCGTGAGATGGTTGAGCCATATATACAAGAATCGTTTCTGGCCACTCCCAAGTGAATGGCGCTCAGAGAACATTTTTCACTTACGTGAACTTCTACACATAACTCCATCCTTCTCCATAGTTGCACTTTGATATTCTATTGATCGTTTGTCGAAATCAGCAAGATCGGACAACTATATCACACATCTTCCATGCAACCGATTATACAGACTTTTTAAATTTCACCTTAAAAATCGCTGGCTCGAAGCCGGTTTCAGATCAGTAGTCTCTTAGGAAAAGTTTCTCGGAATGATCCGAAGAATATTTCCAGCATACGCAATTTTTCCGTTCTTTGGCTCTTTCTAAATCGACCCGCTCTAATGCACATGCGTATATGTATATGTACATAAATAACAATGTTTATAAAACACCGTTGTTAAAAGCATTTCAATATTTGTTGCCTCGCGCGTGTCGGCGCGCATTGCTTATGAATTATAGTGCAGCTGTAAACAGGAAATAGTTGCCCGGTTATATTGAATCGATGGGTAATTCGACGTTTGAGGAATAGTTTTAGTAGTGCGACTCTTGAGATTATTCGAATTTCCAATCCCTGGAATGTCTTTGGCTTAACCAAAAGTAGCACTGGTCAAAAGCCATAAGAACGACTTTGTGCGATAATTTCTGTTAATAGATCATTAAGTCCAAACGGCTGTCAGAAGAATTCTTGTTGCGTAGTTGAGGTCGAACGACTTTCAAAGTGTCCGAAAATACGACAGGTGATCGGTACGGTTTTAGCTAGTAGTTTTTGGCGCTCACATAAAATTATAGCTTTAACCAATAGGGATGACGTGATTTGGATAGCTGGCGGCTATGTTTGTTTACTTATTTATGTCAAGCTTCGTCTGTATGTTCAGTAAAGTTTGCAATTTCATCGCGGCATGTTGCAAATTCACGGTTCTCAAAAAAAAAACATAAAAAACTTTCATCGAAAAATTCTCTTCTCAGATGAGGACCATATCTGGCTTATTTCCTTCGAAATGTGGCGGAAAATTGATCAATAGCGTGCGTTATTTTATATCAAATATTGCCAATCAATTTAATATTTATGCTCAGATACAACTAACAGGGTTTTTAATAAGAGCATTACAAAATAAATAAAACAAAAATAGTTTGGGATATCAATGAAATTCTTTATTCCTGTGAAGCTACTAGAGATGAGCGATATTGTGATTTTTCGATATCTGTGATTTCAGTGATTGCTATTTTTAAATCACTGTGATTTTATATTGCTATTGCGATCGCAACTAAGTCGACGTTCAAACGTCGTTGTTGTTGTTGTAGCGGCAGATCCTGCCAATTTGGCACTGTTTGGCCGAATAAAAGTCCGGGTCTGTTCCACTTACGTAGACCCGACTGTCGTGGGAACGACGGAAACATTTTGTCGTTATTGGCGGCAAATTCTCTTTTGGCTCCTGTAACTCGAGTCAAGTTTTTCCGCCTTTCTTTTCACTACATTTTCGCAAATGTTGGAGCGGTTCGGCTACCTGACACTTAGAGCGTATTGCATAGTTCATTTGTATGTTGGTATGATGGTTTCACACATTTCTTAGAAGAAATTACCATTAGTGTGGTTGATAATTTGTTTGTTTAGAATACCCGCTTTTAATATTTTCAAGACCAAATAATTAACGCGAGTTTCCTAATCTTTGGTAAAATATTAAAACCCCGTAATTTTTTTATTCCATCATTTTTTCTGAAATTATTTAGTTACAATTCTTGTTTTCATCACAAAAAGCTTTCAAATTTGGTTTTAACAATAAGTAAAATTAAAAATTTTATTAAAACAAATTAAAATATTCCATTTTGATTATATTTCATCTACCACTTCAAACATCACACTTCACTTCTTTTCCTTGATACATTTCCTGCCATTATTAAAAATTATAAGAACGTTACACTCAAAACTTCAAACCGCTATGACGAAAAATAGCATATACGATATATACAATACCCTGAAGAAAGTTGGTACTTTTCTGCTATTTGCTATCATAGTTTCGAACTGTTATCGCAATTCACAGGTTAGAACTGCGATCACAGTTTCGAATTGCGATCGCAATTCACAGGTTCGAACTGCGATCACAGTTTCGAATTGCGATCGCAATTCACAGGTTCGAACTGCGATCACAGTTTCGAACTGCGATCGCAATCGCAGTTCATAGAAGCGAACTGCTATTTATAAAAAGTGATCGCAGTTGCAATTTGCGAATTTTCAATCACAGTGAAAAAATCACCGGTAGTTAAATATCGCTCATCAGTAGAAGCTACCATAGGCACGCTTGCAGAAGTCCAGACGCTGAACCCAATTTCGACGGTTTTCAAGCATAAATCGGCCGATATTGCTACAATTTGAAATTCGATATTTGTATGAAGTTCACCAATTGTCGCTGGCTTGATGGCTTGGACCATAGACTTGACCTATCCCCTAAGGAAATAGTCTAACGTCATCAAATCGGACGACCGAGACGGCCAATTGACTGGGCCATTTCGTGATATAATACGTTCACCAAATTTGGTTTTCAATAAATCGATTGTGACATTCGCTGTGTGGTTTTTGGCGCTGTCCTGTTGGAACCACATATTTTCCAAGTCCACATTATTCAATCCGGGCCAAAAATATTCGATTACAATAGAACGGTAGCAATTCCCATTCACAGTAACGTGCCGGTCATAATCATCAAGGAAGAAGCTTGACCAATAACGCATATTTTGCTTAATGACGAAGCCATTATGTCAGAAATGAGCCTCATCGCTGAAGATGATTTTTCGATGAAAATTCGGATAATTTTCAAGTTTTTGCTCACCCCAATTTGATCTTGTAAGGATGTAGGCTGAGATCTTTTAGCCCAATGCTTAAGAACGACGTGTAATAAACTGAATTGAGTTTTCCTCAACTGATGCGCTAGCGGCCGCAATATTCTCGACAGACAATACGGGTACTTTTTTGTCTCACTAACACGAGGATTTCGTACTGTTTCTGTGAATTAAAAATTTTTCCACTAGATGCTCAATGGTTGATCTGACAGGACGATTATGAAGACCATAAATTGGACGTAACGCTCTTAAAGTTGAGGCCACTAACTCCGAATTTTGGCAGTCAATTTTAATAATTACGACTCAGTGTTGGATCCTATATCTTTCCCTGATGATATGGCAAACCTTACTCAAAAGAAATGCCAAAAGAGCCGTAAAAAGTATTGAGTCGTTTGCTGTCCCTATCGGTCTACTTTTTAACGTCCCTATTGAAACCCCCGTTATTATATTTTGCGCTAAAAGGCTTTAAAATTCTGCTTCAACTTTTTCGTTTGCGCTTACAGTGATTAAATTTGTACTTACTTCGTAATCATTACTTTTAAAATTCTGTTCGTAGCTGTTACAAAAGTAAACACATTTTTATTTTTAACGCTCTTAATTTTTACGGTTTGTTCGAGAGCCTCAATGAAATACTTCAGGATTTATCGCCTGGGCATGGCTGGTCAATTAAATTGTACTTAAGCACTTAATGGAGTGTGGAGAGCAAAGTTTGCAATTAAAGAACATAATGTTAATCAATAGTAGTGTTAACAAAAAATAGTAGTAGTAAATAAAAAAATTGAAATTATAATACGAGTATAGAGACTGGTAGCTCCAGTTCGAATTGAACCAGAAGACTTTGGAGTTTTGGTTTTATGAATAGATATATCCAAAGTCTGGCAGAATACTTTTGAGTCTCGAAGTTTTCATTATAAACGCCTGATATACATATATATTGGTTGATATCGATATACGAATAACTGATAAGAGTATTGTAACCACTTGTTATAGTTACTTCAATAGTTTATGCCAATTTATGATATTTATACCAGTTGTTTGTTCTATTCGTTATCTAATTTATTTATTTACACAAATCGAAACTAGTTGGAATAAGTACAGTTTATTCTTTAACCCCTTCCTATTTGCTCTTTCACCTTTCAATATCTAATACTTGTAACAGTACTCAAAATAAGTGACACATATATTTCATATGTCTTTACTTACGTAATATTTACATGTAATTAATTTTGAGATAAGGTATCAACGAATTGTGGAAATTTGACTTTGCGCTTGACTCATAGAGCAAATGAAATGAACAAGTAGGTGACATTTTGGTTTCCAGCCTTTGTACTGTTATACTCGTATAAACATTGTTACATACATACATACTTAAAATATAGATTGTGGCTTTCACTTGGTATGAATTTCCATGAATTGGGTAAATATTTGTATTAAATTAATCAGTTGCCAAACTACTCTCAAATACTGCCATGACATGCAGTAAATAAAGGTAAATAATAATATGTATTCATCTATGTGCGATGTTTTGTGCGAGAATTATAATTGCATTCTGATAATCACGGATTTATAAGCACTTTACTGTTATCGAGAATACTACAATATAGAATACCATGCTATGGAATACATACGCTTTGAAGCAAATGTTTGTGTGAGTAATAATAATATGCTTACACGTAAATATAGGGTGTACCTCAATATTATTTTTTTAGAAGAATAAAGGGATATTTCGTAAAAACTCATTCGGAATTAAGTTGTCCTATGGACAGCACAGTCGGTACACCGGGCGGGCATGGTGACTCAGCGGGGCTCGGAGTCGCCGAAAGGTATCCAGATGGCTATGCTGCCTCTTAACTACTGCCTCCCAACAAGGGCCTTAGCACCTCGGCCAGACGTGTAGTCAGCAGCAAAGTCGTGGACCTTTGTATCGACGATGAGGAATACAAATACATCCGGAGAGTAACCTTTCGTCTGAACTACAGATTTAGCTCGATGGTCAGGAGGCCATATAAGAATAGAATTGCCATCGAGAGCTACTTGACACATTCTATATTGGCCACAGAATAAAGGCTCAAGTAGCAAGCTCTGAACAAGGTGTAACGAAACTTATAACACCCAGAAAGCGTCGAGTGTGACGAGCTGAGTCGATTTAGTTACATTCGTCCGACTGTCTGATCGTTTGCCGAACGTGAACTTGTCCTTCAGTTTTATATACGTCCTTTTCTCCCAAAAGAAGCTGCGTATTCGTTGGAACTATCGAGAGAGAGTATAGGTCATACGAACTGAGCACTCAAAGTCTAGTTCTTGCAACGAAAACTTTTTAAATATTTTTCTCGTTTTATTTTGATTCACCTTTTACATTGCTTAACTACAAATATAAATTTTTAACTGAATTCCACAGTGATATGCTTTGTGATTACATTCGTATATAGCCTTACATTTACCTTCAAAGTATTGAAATTTCAAATGCAAATTTGTGCGCTGCTGTCATTGCTTATGAATACATGTAAATATGTATTAAACATATGAATACTTACAGAGGAATATATGCATTTTGCTTGCATACGAGTATTTGTGGATGAAATTTCGTTTATGGAAATCGCACTAATCTGCATGTGTATTTGTACTGAACTACTAAGCTACTCCGCATATTAGCCATATTTAATGTGTTAAGGAATTTACCAATGCAAATAAATTTTATAGTGGCCATTTAATTTTGTGAAGTTTTCCTATCAAATTCGAGTTACCAATATAGTTGGCTTTAAATAACATGAAAATATTTATAATCAATTTATTAAGTATATCTGTCTAATAATTTTTTAATTGCGTAGTTAAGAATTTTCTAATCGCTTAGCAATCAATGGTGATGCCTAAGCTTCAATTGCACATCCAATTTTCAAAGATATTAAATTAATTAACTATAATTAATGTGTTGAGGAATGCTTAGAAGACTGCTAAATGCATTTATATGCGATACATGCGTATATTGCCGGTTAAGTGTTGGCAGATGGCGACACTAAAACAAATAGTTGATGATACGTGATGTTTTGCTCCAAGGCCTGAATCGAAGCGAGATTGTTCATATAAAGTTTAGACTTTTCATATCCCTACAGGAAAGAGTCTAACGGTGTAATATCACACGATCTTGGTGGCTAATCGAACGTCCCAAAACGTGAAATTATCTACTCATCGAAGTGTTCTCACAGTAAATCAATGATTGATGCGCCGTCTTGTTGAAACATAATGAGATCATATTCTTCTTCTTCTTCAAACGAAGACTTCGCTTACGCGGTTATAGCCGATTTAACAACAGCGCGTCCGTCGTGTCTTCTTTTCGCAATTTCACCGGAGTGAATGATAGTACTCGGCGACGGAGTCTCTCTCCCACCACGAATCCCACACCAAACTTGCGCTCCTTTATATGGGCACTTTAGTAAATTCCACAAGGACCTACTCGTATATGTTCTTGTCCCGTCCATCGCATTTCTTGGACGGCGGTGATGTCAGCCTTTATATTCACTAGGACATCAACCAGCTGGGCAGCGGCACCTTCCCAATTAAGGGACCGGACATTCAAGGTGTTTGCTCTCAAATCATAGTCCTTAATTTGTTTGCCATGGTCGTCATCAAAAGGAGGGTCTCTCATCCGAGGCTGTTATTGATCTTCTATATCTAGCAAAAGATAAATCGTGCTACAGTTAAAGCGCTACTATAATTAGTATCATCCTTGAAGGGAACTGTATTAACTTAAAAAAAAATATTTTTCTTAAAAAACAAGAAAAAAGTTAACTTCGGCTGCACCGAAGCTAATATACCCTTCACAGGCGCATTTCTTTTAGTAACTATGTGTTCAGTTTATATCGAAGCTATATGCTATAGTAATCCGATCTGAACGAGTAATCCATGTCAAATTTCGTGAAGATACCCGTCAAATGTGAAAGTTTTCCATACAAGCCATTGATTCCGATCGTTCTGTTTGTATGGCAGCTATATGCTATAGCAAGCCGATCTGAGCAATTTCTTCCGATATTACATTATTTCTGTGAACAATAACTCATACCATATTTTGTGAATATATCTTGTCAAATGCAAAAGTTTTCCTTACAAGAACTTTTTTCCTATCGTTCAGTTTGTATGCAGCTATTTGCTGTATGCTGATATGTTAAATATGTATATTGGCATCTCAATTAATGTATCAGCAGTTTATAATTGATAAACATTTGTCGGCGCAATATACGGTATAATCGGATATGAGCTTATAAAATGATCAGCTAATTTATTCGCCACAAACATTTATTTTCAGCTTAACGATCGGCTAACTATTAATGCTTTGTGTGTACCTATGTAGTTAGCTGGCGGCTACAATTTCTCCCATCACGTAGAAGTCATTGTATGAGCATAATTTTGGAAATTTCAGTGATAATGTTCGAGAAATGCAAACAAGCCCAAAAATTATGCCTGTTAAATAGAGCATATTTAAATTAATTGCCTAAAGCTGCATATTTAGTTGCACTTAAAAATTTTCCAATATATGTATATGCTTCTATATGTATATGTATATGCGTATGTAAATCTGTTAATATTTAGCAAATTATATTCAATGCTAATGCCACACCCGTCAACATGTCACATCAATTAATTTAGCAAATGAGTGATGTCTGTCTGTGCATTGATAAAATTCCCAATTTGCATTGATTACTGAACCAAAACCATGGGGAATTCCACTTCACATATATACTATTTCTATGAATGTATCTTTCCTCCGAGAGAAAGCAAAAAGACAACTGCATCTCTCTCCAGCGACTTCTGCCCATTCACATATACCTTTTTGGCATGTGAGCAAATTAAAAGTCAGCAACAGTGGACTTTGTTTCCAGTGAAGCAGTGCTATGTGTAGAATAGTACTGAGCACTTTCAAATTTGTTAGTGAGCGTAGCTTCTTCTAATCCCTCCATAAGACGTATACATATTTCTTACAAATTACTACGGTATCGCGCAGTTTAAATAACAGCTTTGGTGAAAAGACCCACCTCTTCTCAATAGTTTCTCTACAGCAGTATAAGCAACAGACGTTTATCTTATATTTGGCATCCATGAAAGCTTTCTGTCAAAGTTTAAAAACTGCAGGTATTTCATTTTGTCAAAAGGTTTAAAGAACGTGCTTCCGAATGATTGGAGGAGGAGGAGTGATTCAACATAACTTAGATTGGCGGCTATTGATCTTTCGAATGCATATGCACTGCCCCAATTCGACTTGTGCGTGCTGCCTGGTTTTGTCATCATGCTTTAGCCTGTACAAGTAATGGCGTCCCAAACGGGACACTGTTCAAAATCATTGATTAATCAAAATCATATATTATATTTCAAAAGTGCCCAGTCAGAGCCCCTACCCACCTCATGCAAGGCAAGGTTACCTCAGCTACGAGGTCAAAGCGAGGGTTGATGCACGTCCTTATGACGCAGTGCGTTCAGAGCCGACCTGCTCCTGTGCTTGAAGAGTTCAAAAGTCCGTTGGAATTGAAGGCTGAAAGAGCCGCAGGTCATTTACCGTTGTTCAGATTGCGCGAGGCCATCATTTCAGTTGAATTTTAGTTTTGGAATCCATTTCAGTATATCCAGCCCAGTTGCTGACCTACCATAAAGTTTTGAGTTTCAAACTGCCATGTTTAGGCTACTTATTCTGGAAACATTGCAATAATATTTCACTTAATTTAATTATTTTATTTTTTTTATTTATAAAAGCTTATACAATGTTAATAACATATGTACAACCTAAAACATGCAGCGCTAGCTTCAAAGGCTATCAGCTGCTTAAATTAATTAAATACAATCATTGCACTATTGTCTCCATCACGGTAAAATATTTGCGCATTTAGACGCCTAAAATTTAATTGAAGCAATTTAATTTGCAACAACAGTTATGATAATATTCAGAATTATATTTGCTACGTAGTATATATTTGTTTATATAATCCCATAAAAGCTCTCTCCACAAATGGGAATGTATAGACCAGAGAAACATTTACTAGGGGAGACAAAAAGTTCATGAAATCGCAAACATTTTTTCTAAAATTTGTGCTAATTCCTATAATTATTTGAGGAAACAAAGCAAACTAAATCTATTAAAAAATGTATTATGCCAGAAATTACTATTTTTCCTAAAGTCTCTATTGAGCTTGATACACTTGACCAAGAGATAGTGCATCCACGTTTCGTCTACAGTTTTAAAACAACAAAGAAACTCCTTCGAAATGAGCTTAAGCAACGTAAAATATAAATGTAAAGTGGTAACGAGGTTGCATTTGTTCTGTGGAGAACGCAAAGGCGAACCCGTTTTATACAGGATATGACGCACGGGGTGTTTCACGTTACTATCTTGGCTGTATACCTAATCGCTTTTTTACGTGGCGGGTCCCAAACCCAGCGCATAACCCTGTGGAGGAAATGTTTCACCTTCTCACTTTAGCTCGCCTTCAAACGGATGTTTTTTGGCTACCCAGAGCATAATTGTTGTAAGACCGGAAGTCGTGAGCTGGCGAATCGTTTCTGGCCACTCCCAATAGCGATCAGAGACTTTCCTCTACACATGGCTCCATCTTCCTGCTTCTGCGTTTTACAGACTGGATAAGGAGGCGGAGCCAATGGGCTTGGTAGTGAACGAGGCCAGGACGCGACTTTGCTCCCGAGTCACTTTTAACAGTCATAACTTTAAAGACATAGATAATTTCGTCTATCTTGGAGCCAGTATTAACACCAACAACAATGCCAGTCTCGAAATCCAACGCAGAAAAACTCTTGCCAATAGGTGCTACTTTGGACTGAGTAGGCAATTAGAAGTAACAACGAAGAAAGAGCAAATTCTACAAGTCACTCATTAGCGCCGTCCTGATATATGGTACAGAGGCATGGACGATGGCAAAATCTGCTGAGTCGAAGTTCCGAGTTTTCGGGAGAAAGGTTCTGCGGAAGATGTATGTTCCTTTGCGCATTGGTAACGGTGAATATCGCATTCGATGGAACGATCAACTGTACGCGTTACACGACGACAATGGCATAGTTCAGCGAATTGAAAGACAGCGGCTACGCTGGCTAAGTCCAGTTGTCTGAATGGAAAACTGTTTTTTTGAGAAGATATCTTCGTGTAATTTGGCATGGTTCATTGTTCATTTAACTTGTACCTTATCGGGAACCACTCGCTCTTGATGGAATAAAGTCCATGCTAATTAGTAGGTCATTTCTAAATGGTTTTGACGCCGATAAGAAGACCTTAGAACGACTTGTAACATGGCCTACTTTACACGAAACTACAATTTAAGTTTTCTCAGTGTGGCCTCTATAAACTTTTAAGTTCAAAATATATATTGAGATTTATGGTCACCATTTCACTTTCGGTTTTAAAGAAATGTCTAACCATATTTCATAATCAAGAAATGCATATTTAAGTATTAAAACATCATTTTGAACCACCCTAGTGTGTATGGGCACACATCAAAATCATAGTGGCGTAATGCAACAAGACATAAATAAATAGAAACATGAACTGCGACCATAACTGTTGACAAGCCACAGCAGCGGCAGAACCGCAAACATAATAACAACACAGCATACAGCCACAATAACAATAGCAATAACGTAAACTCCGGCGATGACAACAAAAACTGGCAGCAGCAATAACAAAACTAATTGATTATCGATGAGTATGAGTGTCAGAATGCACGCATTGGCTATTTTGCCTTTTGTGGCAAATGTCACTGCTAAAGAGCATTAGGCAAATTATTGTATGCACTGTACGTAAGTGTTTGTAGTTGTAATTGCAGTTGCCAATAAATTATTGTCGTTTGGCTTACTTGTCACTCAGTGGCAGTGTGCGTGTGTGGAAATTTGTTAATTGATTTGAGTGCAATGCCATTGGATTGCAGCCGAAACATAGTTGCATCTTATGTCAACTTTGTGTTTATTGTGGCAAGTGGTTTGGCAGTTAAGAATGACTAGAAGACTACAAACCTTTGCTGTGCTAATATAATATTATCGACTTCCGATTGTGGTTACTCATACGCCACCTATATACGTACTTAAACTCAAGGAAAGGTGCACATCCAAACTAATGGCGTGTCGTTTCTATTTCCATGCGTTTGTATGTGCTCAATAATGACTTATTGGTAATTTTGCATTTCATTAATACAAATTTTGTAAGAGTTTCATTTTCAATGCTGAAAGGATTGTGCACTTTTGCCGTTGGGCATGTAACTTGTTTAAGTTTAAAATTTAAATGAAGAAGAAAATGATGAATGATCCGATCTTTTTAGCATATCGTAACGTTGCTCTGAATAATAATTCTTGCGAAATATCGTGGAGATATCTCGTCAAATAAAAAAGTTTCCCATACAAGGACTTGATTCCTATCGTTCAGCTACATGCTATAGTCGTCCGATATCGACAATTCCGACCAATATGCAATTTTTTTAAAATAGAAGGACATGTGTAAAGTTTAAAATTGTTATCGCAAAAACTGAAGAACTAGTTCACGTATCTACAGTCAGGCAGACTTGACTGAATCGACTCGCCTTGTCTGATGATCATTCATATGTACAATATATGTATTTATAGGGTCTCCGACGTTTCTTACTGGGAATTACAAATTTTGTGGCAAACTTAATATACTCTGTTCAGGGTATAAGAAGAGAATGAAGTCGACATTATCCTCATTCAATAACCTTTTTTAAACAGCTGTGGGATCTCTGGGTTAAGAACAAAGCTTTTGGCGACCAGCAATGCAGAACCAGAGTTTGTTTGTTGGTCCGAAATGAACTAACATAATGTCTTTCATTTACGTAATTTCAGTCACCGCAAGGCTACAGGAAAGTGCTTGAGAACTCTGTTTTACCATGGTGTACATGCACCATGACGATGAGGTAGAGCCACTTCTGAATCTGCTGAGAAAAACTCGGGCAGTGACCCGACCGGGAAGAGCCAACGTTATAATTTGCTAAGATGCAAACTCAAGCATATCAAGGTGAGTTTTGATTTTATATATAGTGAAGGCTTATTTAAATGCAATATTAGGGATCCCTCCACATTTATCATTATAGGATCACTGCGGAGGTTCATGATGCTACGCCAAGCTGAAAGAAAATTGTACGCCGTATTTCGGATTAGAGATCTTGACGATTAATCATTCTCTGATCACAAAGATATTATTGTAGTTGTAGCTTGGACAGAGAGCGCTAAGCGAACAGAACTTAATAAAACTTCAAGAACACAAAAGCCCCGATCAGCTCCTCCAACTGCGCCCGAAAAGAACTCGATGCTATCTACGGACGCGTTTAACTAGTACGTTGAGGTTTTCAGCTCTGTGTGTAGGATCAAGCTTGAAAGTTTCTTTGAAAGAAGGAACATCTTTGGTGGACAGTTGAGATCAGATTTTCAATAAAGCCCGTAGAAGTGGCTATGTCGGCGATTAGGCGCTGTGTAAGGCAGGACTTGAAGCCCTCTGAAATTCTGAAGGGGAACCGAACCTCAACCACCTCATATATTGTCTCCTTTTCAACAGACATTGCGAAGTGGGTTGGGGTTGTGCACATGCATTTCAAAAGGCCAATTGTGGCCACCTTGCTGGGAGATTTGCGTTCTTCGCTGCTCTGGATCGTGGAGGTAAATTACCTACGACGTTGCTCGTATGCTAAAATGAAATTCTCTTACAACCGCCTTGGAGTTATCCCAAGGATATCTCCTACTCCTACTTCATAATCAGGCTCGTTGGGATGCCTGGCCATAGCCAGAAAACGCTGGAAACTAAAAAGCTGCTCAGTTGGCAGGAGGTGGAACTAACATACAACGGGGTGGAAATAATCTGGATGCTCGTTGTCTTCCTGCATTTTAGCACTGACTAAGGTCATGGGCTTAGTAGGCATTGTGGGTAATGCTAAATTATTTGTAACATGCAATATGTCAAAGTTTTTTTGGGGAATATAAAGTAACGAGCGTTCCAAGTAGAGGTACTTTTTTCAATAACTATATCTTGACAGATCAAAAGATCTGAGTCATGTAAATCTATTATGTTATTTTTGTTCAGTATTGTTTGGCATTTCACCACGGAAAGAGCTACGCCTGAACAACGTTCAACCTTATTACGAAAATTCACGTTCTGTCAAGAATATGTTTCGCGCGCTTCGCTCAACTTATGGTCTACATATTCGGCCTACTGAGTGTACTATTCGCAACACCATCATCTATCTTGAGACCCAACATTCATTATTCGACAATATTCGACCGGATACGCACGCGCGCAAAGAAGAAAATATAGAAGCCGTGGCAGTGAGTGTTACGAAGACCGTGGAGAGACGATTCGGCGCCGTTCCCAGCAACTTGTACTGACGTATGGAACGACTTACCGCATTTTATGTCGATATCTGAGTCCGTCCGACCTTCCCAAACGACATATCTTCGCTTTATGGGCTCTTGAAAAGTTTCAAGAAGATCCAACGTTTTCGAGCTAAATTTTGTTCAGCGATGAGGTCCATTTCTAGGCTAACCGGTATGTAAACAAGCAAAATAGCCTCATTTGAGACGAATAGCAACCTGAAGAGATTCAGGAGTTGCTATTTTATTCAGAATAAAACTACGGTTGGGTGTGGTTTGTGGGCCGGTGGAATCATCAGTCCATATTTCTTCGGTGAGCAGATTCGTTTTGGGAAGGTCGGTTTGTCGACCACGATCGTGTGAAATTACACCGTTTGATGTTTTCATGTGGAAATATGTAAAGTTTAAAGTCTATGTGAACAATACTTCGGTTCAGGTCTTGTAGCAAAACATTAAGATAATCTTCAAAAAATAAATGCCAAAAAATTTTCTTTCGAAGGTAATAAACATTCCCCATTCAATTTAAAGTTTCTATGTTTTTCATATTAAGTAGGGAACTCGAAATGGATCACCCTTTAGTATATTTATTTGTTAATATCTTTCCGATATATTCTAGAATTTTCATAACAGCAAGGATACCTAAAAATAATTTGAAGGAATCAGGTTCACGGTCTTCTACATTTTAGTCAAAGTTAACGAAGTTTAAAGTTATCAATCTAAACAATAGTTTTAGGGGCATGTGAGAGGACGAACTACGTGGACCAGGCACAAGAAGATTCCAAGTGAAAATATATCAGAATGTGAGTATGTCTGAACACGAGTAAAAAGTAAGTACGTGAGTCGTTACAAACTTACAACGCAGCCATGCAACATGCTTCTAAAATACCGTTGATTTTGCATTTATTACATATATACATAAATGAAATATATATAGATGCTTGCTTAAAAAGTGTATGATAGCTTGAGTGCGTGGAATCAACTCGGTTGGTTCAGGGTTCTGATCCTAGTGGAGGAAAGTGAGGACTTTTACTAATAGGGTTCGGTTATAGCCAGAGTAAAATATTCGCGTGCATTTCCTGCCTTAAATACAATTCTGTGATTACTTAGACCGTAGATCCACATGAGTTGCACGAATTCAAGCGTCAAGTAACAAGCTAGATGAAAAGCTTGGCCAAACTAACCACAAAGCGTAGAGTGTTGTGTTGTTTCTAACAATTTACACACAAAAATATGTGCGTGCATCCTCAAATGCTGGTTTTCGAAGGTGGTCCTGCTACGTGCGAGCTCACACAAAACTTTTACCGCTAACTTCAATGGGGCACAGCCAAAAAAACATGCGGCGATATTATCTATTGTGGCTATAGGTATTTGTTCCGCCTTTCCAGCAACACGGAAATTTGCAGTAAACACATGCAAACATATATACACATATACATATACATGTACATGTAGCACACGCTGCACATTTGCCACATTACTTCACCAGACAAATAGCGCTAATTAAAGTTTTGACTTTTCCGTAGTTGCCTGCCATTTTTCGTGTGTGTGTCGCATTTTCGAGTTGCATAGTTTAACTTTTACTTTTCTGTGAATTTTGTTTTTTTGGTTTTGATGGTGTTTTTGTTAAATATGGAATGCTAAGTTTTATTGTTTCGTTTTTGTTTTGTTCATTTAGTTATTTGCTGTTGCAGCAATTCACAAATTTGCGACAGAACAATAAAAACAAAATAAAATGCTCGGTTTATTCCGAGCGCATGCAGAAATGAAATGACATGTACGCTGCTCTTTGCTTGCATGTGTGAGTGTATTTCGGGCAAGAACTGCAAAAGACTTTGCACACAAATAAACGGGTTGTAAAATCTGGAATTGCCTGGCGAGGAAAATGTTCGGCTAATAGAATACCAAGGAATTTGTGATTATATGTGATAAGGAGAGAAAACTATTGTTTATGTTTTTGGGACGAGTTACTAGATGCCATGATTTCAGCGGGGAGTGAATGAAGTGAATGATTGCATTCTCTTCAACATTAGGGTATCCTGCTGTCAGTGTATTTGTCTCCCACTCCGTGCGGAGCAACTCCTTTATGGTGTGGGACTCCACCGCAATGCATGGTTTTGGCGTCATCACCCTGGAAGCTGACGCAGAGCGGGCGAGTTCGTCGGTCTGCCCATTGCCGGCTATCTCTTTATGCCCCGGCAATCAGATCAGGTGTCCGTAGTCTCAAACTGATAGGCGGTTCATCCCTCCCATACACTCCTCCACTAACAGCGATTTGATCTCATAAGCTGAGGTCGTTATTAGTGCCTCTTGACTATCGATGAGTATAGCGATAAGCTGGTTGCAGTATTTTCGTTGGTGATTAATTTCTGTACACTGACTTATAGCAAAGACTTCTGCTTGAAAGATCCTCGAAAATCATCTCATTGGTATAGATAGCTTAGTAAGCAGTCCTGCAATGCCTTCGGGTATTTTAGAGCCGTCAGTGTACCACTGCCCTTCAGTAGTATTTAGGTCGGTAGTAGGTCGAGAGTAACTTTAAATTTCTTTGTGAAGTTTGCCCTCTATGAACGTGACCTCTTGGAAGAAGGGCAAGTGATGTGTCTTCTTACTTTCCAAACAATTTACTGCTCAAGAAATAAAAAAAAGTCAAAACACTGGCACCAATTCTTCTTTTGAAATCAGTTGTAAACCGATAAAACGGTTAATGAGTTGAAGTCCAGAGTACTCGAGCTCTGTGTACTGCCGTTCAATTATCGATGCTTGTGAGTATGATAAAAAAAAAGTTTAGAACCTTCTCGTAGTACAAAGACGAGTCATTCTCTTCCCCACAGTGGCTTCAACAATACTAGTACGTAGTACATCTGTATACTGGACCCGCCACGTTCCTTTTTCCAATGCATTGATAACACTTGCGTGGGACGCATTTCCAAAATTTCGAGTTCAAGGAAGGCGGATATCGCAACCTCGCAATTTTCCTGCGAATTCTGTTGTTCAGCCATAGGTTGGTGTAAAGCAGTGTTAGTGGACCTACCTACTCTGTACGCCTGTTGACTGGCGTTTAAGGGGAGGATTTTATACGCCTTCAATCTTTTGTAGTTATCTACAATATCTTCCATCCATTTTATCACGAAAGAAGTAAGACTAGTAGGCCTGAACGATTTGGACAGTGAGTAGTATTTCCTTCCTACCTTGGGTATGAAATAATCTTCATGGAAGTTACCCTAGCTATTTTCAACATTTCTGGGATATCCGCCATCGCAAGGCTATCTCCCATCAGCCCAACAATATGTGGCAAGAGATGCTCGATATCGCCCGCCCACGGTGACGAGAAGGAGGCCAGTGCCACCTTGATTGAGTCTGCAGTGAATGAGTTCCTTACAGATGTCCAATACGGGAGTGCCATTACTTTAACCTCTGCGCTGGTCGCATAGGTCCCACCATATCCTTTTATGTCTAATGCTGTGTCCGTCTTGCCTCTAGACAAGGCCTTGTACAGGCGGGTTGCCTATGGAAGTCGAGGAGACGATGTCACAGAATCTTTGCGGATATAATTTCTTTTTTATAGGTTGTTAGTTTCTGCTTGTATTCCTCCCTGAACAACAACTGAATTTGGACTACGTTCACGAAATTAAATTTGAGTAATCCGTCAAAAACTGAATTAAGTTCATCGATGCACCGTTGCTAAGTTAATCCAAGTCAAAAATTGTTGAAAATATTGACGATTCAATTCCACTAGTTTGGCCGATGTGAATATTTTAAGGAATATTTATAGGTCTCCTATGTCAAAACGTTCTGAGTAAGCATACCATCAAAAATGTCATATTTTAAGATAAAATTATAAGTTTCCAGATTTTTTTCTTTTACATAAATCCCTGCACTACTAATGAAATTCAATGCTTTGGAAATTCTCTTTCACACGCTCTCCTTAATCATTTATGACCGAAATTTAAACTTTCTGTATTGACTCCTTTTTACTACAGGGTCACTTATTGCATGCCGACATACAAATTAACATTAAACTATTTAGAAAGTCACGTGATATAAACGCCAGCAACTTGTTATCCGCTTTGGTTGCTCTGGCATTGTAGCGTACTTTGAAAATTTTCTCAAATTTGCATGAGAATTCATAAATTCCATAAATTATGTTTATTTGGAGCGCTCTAATGGAAATGAATGAGTTTTTTTGTCATTTGGCGGTGCATTTAATCTGAATTATGGAAATCTGAAGTTGTTAAACATACTTACTTTTTTGTCTGTGAATAATATGCATATATGCATTAAATGTCTATAAAATCTGGTTAATTTTTTTTTGGCTAGTTGAAAATACGCGAAATTGCTGGACCTATTTAAAAGAAACCTGATGTGTGTATTACTTTTAGTTACAAGTTTTAGTTAGTTTAGTTTAAGTGTTTAAAATTTCAATTTGATTTTACTGAGATTTTTTTCGGATAAAAAGTATAAAATAACTCTTCATGCAGAAAGCATTTTATCGATCTTAGAGGCGGAAGAGTGTTACTTACGATTTTTAAGAACAAACCAAACAATGCGTAAGGGGTATTCTGGTCTAGGATCTGGTCTTCGATTTTTTTGCATATTTTGAAAGTTTAGACTTTCAAAAATATGACCTTGGAAGGAATTCTCAAATTTCGACTTATTTTCGGAGATACAGCGGATTTTGTGACGTTGCGTCCGTGATCACTAGAATTGTCTCCTAAATTTTAAACGTGTTTTTCTCGAAACTACTTTTTTTGAGGTGGTTGACATGATATCTCAAGTTCTACTGAACCAATTCCTTTGAAATTGGGTTATATCTCCTTTATACAATGCTCTATCGTGTCTGCCTTAAATTTCCAAATATTTTGATTTGAAGTATTTTTAAAAAATTCGATTCGGTCGAAAAAATCGGGTAAAAAAAATGTTTTTCGAGTCGATAGCAGTGTTTTTTTTTTTTTGTTTTTTGAAAATGGTCAACCCGATAACGACATCCAGAATCTTCTTGTTTTTTGTGTTTTAGATCTCTACAAGGGGTGAAATCACGTCAACCAGGACGCACTTTTTTTTTGAAGCCCGCACTCCACCGGCCCGTATCTCGAGGAATTTTGGTTTTTTTTCTTGCATTTTTTTATATCATTAAAATGTCAATAAAACCATATAAAAAAAGGATAGTAAAAAAGTTTTTAATTTTTTATCTTAGTTTAAAAAATGCCTAACATTCATGCGTCTAGACCAGAATACCCCCTTAGCATGAATAACGAAATGTGTTAAAGGAAACACTTGGTATGACAACTCTAAAAAAGCTGAAAACGAATTTTTTTAAGAAAACTATTGCATGATATGGGGATAATAAAAGATCTATCATCATTTATCATCATGGTATTTTCTCAAAAATATTAGGTAGTCGAAAAAGTCCTTTCGTATTTTGTCAATAAATGTCGTTGCAGCCGCATGTCTCCAGGGCTACCAATAACATTGTGTGATACCGTATAGTGTTGAAAATGTGAGATTAGAAAATTAAATTCAGGAAGTTGAAAAAGAGTTACAGCTGTTGAAAAGGTGAGTGAAAAGAATGAAGAAAATCGCTATATTTTGTACAAAAAAGGGAAGAATGATACTCAAGCCAACAATGAAATTTGTGAAGTTTACGGAGACGATGCTGTACGAGTATCAGTTCATGTAGCACAATAATGCTTTGCTTGCATACGTTCTGGAATTTTCGATGCAAAAAAGACACCTCGCTCTGGTGGACCTATCGTTGAAATAGTAGATGAAATTATGGAAATTATTGACCATTCGCATCACATAAGCAGCCATGACATCGCTCAGGAACTTAACATTCATCATCAAAAAAAAAATCGAACCATTTCTGAAGCGAATGGTAACAGGAGACGAAAAATGGGTCAAATACGACAATAATGTGCGAAGATCATGTTCCAAGCATGGTGAAGCTCAACAAATGGTCGCAAACTCAGAATAGACGCCTCGAAAGGTTATGCTGAGTGTTTGGTGGGATTGGAAATGAATCATCCATTATGAACTGCTCCAGCCTTGTCGAAAGATTGATTCTACATTTTAATGTCAACAACTGATGTGACTAAAGCAAGCAATCGAAGAAACCAGAACTGATCAACATAAAGGACTCCGTCTTAAAGTAGTATAACGCTAGACCACACACATCTTTGATGACTCGGAAAAAACTGGGAGAGCTTGGCTGCGAAGTTTTAATGCATCCACCATATAGCCTTAAATCTTGCACCATCGGATTACCATTTGTTTTTGTGGTCAATGCAGAACATCCTTAATGGAGTAAAGTTGGCTTCAAGAGAAGCCTGTGATAATTACTTGTCGCAGTTCTCCCCAAGAAATCAGAAGATGTTTATCATTCATGTAGTAAAATTTATATTTCCAAGCTTTATTTCTAGAGAGCTTTTACATTTTTGGTAGTTTTATAGATCCATGCTGCTGATAGAATATGTACAATCTATTTAAGGGCAGAGCAAGGACCACTTGTCAATCATTTTGCAAAAATTTTTTATGTTTTCTAATGTAAATTCCGCACCGAATTCCTTTTTTATATCTTAATAGGTGTGTTAAAGCGCTTTATGGATAAGGTTAAGGGTAACGAAGTTTTGTGGTCTTGCAATAGCTGCTAATCTCTTCAAGTTGTTAAGGAATGTAAATATAAGGTAAGTAAGTTTATAATCTCTATTAACTCAGGTATTACAATATTGGTCATTTTGAGACCCAGCATTCATTATTGAATAATACTCGACCAAATAGATCACGCCCAGCACGCAGTGAAGAAGATATAGCAGCCTTAGCTGAGAGTATACTCGAAGACCGTGTAGAGTCGATTCGGCGCCGTTCACAGCAACTCGCCCTGACTTATGGAAAGACTTGGCGCATTTTATGGCGAAATTCTAAATTGAAAACGTACAAAATACAGCTTGTGCAGGAACTGAAGCTACTCGACCTTCCTGAGCGACATCACTTCGCTCCACGAGCTCTTGAAATTTTTGTTCAAATATGAGGCCCATTTCTGGCTCAATGGGCATTAAAAAAAGAAAAGTTGCGGTAGTTAGGAGGAAGAGAAAGGTAAAGGGATTTCATTCGGAAAAAGCAGCGGTTTCTTCAAAAATGATGCTGATGAGAACGTAACTGTCAACGGCGACCGTTATCGCGCCATGGTAACAGACCATTTGATGTCTCAACTCAAGAGACAAGGCAATGTAAAGAATACCATTTTTCGGTTGAGTAGTTGCGCTCTGCACCCAGTTTTTTCTGCTTTTTGCCTAAGTAATTCTTAGTAGTACATTAAAAATAGGTGTTTTGGTGAAAATGCTCAGAGCAGCGCCATCGTTAAAAAAGAAACTGATACAAGAGTCAGGTGAATGACTGATTTTAACGTGAAATATAAATTAGCAACTAAATATGGGTCAGCCAGCGTGTTTCATAAATTCTTAAATAGTAAACAAATAATGCTGACGATTTAGTTCAAGTAAACATTGATAAGTATGTATGTACTCGTATAGATACGAAATATTCCTTTCTATTTGTTAAACATTTATATCTTAGTGATATTTGCAGGTAATGGAGCAGTCAAGAAGTCACACTCAGGTGCGAAAATCTTCGCCCAACACAGCTCGAAAGGCATACATACATATACAAAGATATTTATTGCTAAGAATGCCGGTTTACATTGTTCGTTTCGTCTACTCTACGTTAGTCAGTCAGAACATAGAACACACCTGCTTGTAGCATCTATGTAAATCTCCGCTAGTTAGCATCTGCTTGTACATTTGTATTTGCTTTTGAGCTGTTTTCTGTTTTTTCTAATGGCGTGCGCGCGTGATTAACGGCCAATGAAAGATGATGTTATCAACAAAATTCTTTTAGCATGAAGTTGTGCTACTTTTAATATTTACAAGATCATTTTCTATTGACACGCCGATTTGTATGTATGTATATACATATATATTGCACATGTATTTATTTACAAATATAACTCATCTAACATTTCTTTATGGATACGATATACCTGCTATATACATATGTACATGAATATACAGAAGCGTGGTTGCCACCTAAAATCTGTCTGCGAGTGTGTCTTCGTGTGTTTTGGATACATACTATAGTACCGTTAAGACTTTATTGACATTTCGTGTTTCAGCACATTGTTGATGGATCAAGTTTTCGTTTGGCGTGCAGCATGGAATCATGTCAATATTGAAGATGCTTCTAGAATATTTCGTTCAAATGGTTTTGGTTGAGCGTTTTCTTTTCGTTGAAGGAGATGGTACATATGAAAGCAGCGCACCGTCTATTCTGAGAATGTTTGGACATTTGCACACGTATAGATACAAAATATATATGTATATGTATGTATGTATATATTGATGTGTGTTTATTAAATGCCAGATATTTTAAAATTGAATATGCAATGGAACATCAATTTAGTTTACAATTATAAATTCTTGGACATCATACTATTGTGCGCAAAAAATAGTAAGACTTTGTTCGAAACAGTTATTAAAGTCAATTTCCGGCCTTCAGTGCGTGTAGCGATTCACGTGTATGTCTCTAATTTACTTAAAACGGTTTCTTCGGAACGATCATTTGAGTTTGCTCAATAGCCAGAAGTCACATGGAGCTAAATCAGCGAAAAACTCACGAAAACTCAATGCAGTACGACGGTTCAACATCGTGGTACAAAAACTAAGATTTGTCGGGTCATGTATCCGGCCTCTTCAACGAATATCTTCGCGCAAACGAGGCATAACACTCAAATAGTGTTCCTATTCCTAAAGTGAACCACACCTCCATAATCGAAGAAGTCTGTCAACTTAACCTTAATTTTTTACTCGCTTTGGCTTGGTTTTTCCTTTGCCACAATATTCGGCTGATTGATCGTCTGTTTCCGAGTCGTAAGCAAAGATTTAAGACTCATGGCTAGTAATAATACTTTTCATGATATCCTGGTAGTCGG
Source organism: Bactrocera dorsalis (assembly GCF_023373825.1). Classification (NCBI taxonomy): domain Eukaryota; kingdom Metazoa; phylum Arthropoda; class Insecta; order Diptera; family Tephritidae; genus Bactrocera; species Bactrocera dorsalis. Next base: position 106,556,920 of record NC_064304.1, on the reverse strand, counting down.
AACGACGACGTTTTTTGAAAGAATGTGTAATTTTGGAACCAATAATCTTTCAAAACGGTTTCCACTGATCCTTCCGATATTCCTCAGATACTAGTAAAATCATTGACTGTTCTTTTATTTTATTGACGTGTTGATCATCAGTTGATGTCGATGGCCCTCCGGTAATTGATTCGTCGTCAACGCGTTCTCGACCCTCTTTGAATAATTTGTACCAATCAAAAACATTTGCTTGCGACAAACAATTACCACCAAAGACTTTTTTCTTTTTTTCCAACTTTCTGAACGTTTCGGAATCAGAAATTATATTCCGCACACAAAATTTGGAACTTCTTTGTTGAATAATTTCACTCATCGTAAAAATCGCCAAATGCACTTTACGTACTTCAGAAAGGCAGGCGTATACTAAACACTAATGATTATTTCGATGTGACAATTAAAAGGTGTTACTATTTTTGGCTTACAGTAGAAAATTATACTTTGGCATTCAAAAAATAAACGTTTATAATTTTTATTCCGCTGATAATTTATTTTTCGTATGAGATATTTCTGTTTAACGTCGAAGTTTTACAATTGGCATTTCGTAGAACCAAAAAATCCAAAACACTCTACTCGGCTAGGTTCTTAAAACATTATTTTAACATTGACCCTTTGACTACACGGTCTCAAAAAGACTGCAGGACGGTTATGGGCCTTTTTTCAGGTCACATCTTTTGACATCACTTCCTGAGAGAGATGCTAAAACACATCCACTGTTTATGTTCAGCCTTATGTACAACTCGGCTTAGATATCTATAAGTTTTGCAGTTTAAGTGACCGAATGATGTATCAGAATTAGTTATCAAACCTCTATTAAATTTCACAAAAAGCGTTGAATTCCTGTACGACGTAAACTTTAGCTCGTATTAAAAATGAATCTCCGCCTGACGTTTACAAATATCTAAATATACATATATGGCGTGAAAGGCAGGCCGTGTAACCGAACTTAACCTATACATACTTTTAGAATATGCTGTACGAAAAAGGTCTTCCTTTTCCTGCGGTGAGTTCCCCCCAAAAGTTAAAATTATACATTATTTCCATCATAAGTGACACTCCGCGAAGAAAAAGACTTTGAGTTGCACGTACAAAATTTTATAGTTGTCCCCCACAATTATACTCTGGACCCGCCCCTGCACCTGCTTATAAGATGTTTATAGATATCGCAAGGGATTTAAGCGAATTTGTTTTCCTAACTGCAATGCAGATTGTTGCTAAACACGATCTGTCGAGCTTCCACTAGCTCCGATATATCCAATTTTATATCTAATTTTTCACCTGTAAAGTAGTTCAGAATTCATTATATCAATTTCAATTGAGAAGTTACTTCTGATATGGGATATTTATCTCTAGTATCATATTATTTTATCAGAGTAGACAAGCGTCGTTTTCATTTGGTGTACTTGTTGGTATATCTTCTGTTATCAATTAAGCGATCCCAGTATAAAGTTTTGTTTTCATTCTCATCGTGGTTCCTCCTTTCAAGTCGAACTGAAAATGTCTGACTTAAGGGGCTATACCAATGTGACGCAAGACAAATTAGGCGATTTTCGTGATTTTTTTTAAGAGAAAGTACGCAATTGAATATTTCGAACTTCTTTGAACGTAATAAAGTGTATTTTCAGCTATATTTTAAGATTTTATTTTACAAAAATGTTGAAAAATAACGGAGTTATGGGCTGTCTGCGGAGGTGCCCTAACTACTGGCATTTTTTAAGAGAAAGTACGCAATTGAATATTTCGAACTTCTTTGAACGTAATAAAGTGTATTTTCAGCTATATTTTAAGATTTCATTTTACAAAAATGTTGAAAAATAACGGAGTTATGGGCTGTCTGCGGAGGTGCCCTAACTACTGGCATGATTCCTGCCAAATGAGTAGCTGAAAAAAAAAAATTAAAAGTCTATTAAACTTAAAGATATTTCCTATACAATGAACTACGATCTTTGAAAAATATCGAAAATTAACAAAATGGCGTACTTTCGAAAATAAAAAACTCGTTTTTTTCAAGTAAAAAATGGGCGTTTTTTTAATGCCAATTGACAATTTTCAACCAATCAAAAAGATCGTAGTTCATTGTATAGCAAATGTATTCAAAAATACTTAGTTTTCATTTAAAGTCAATCGGCCAATTTCTCGTTTAGTTATGATGTCAGCAATTTTGAAAAATGTCGTTTGGAGAAAAACGAAAACTATTCAAGATACGACCTTCCTGATTTCACAGGATATTTGCGAAAATATATTCTATCGAAAAAGCAAATAAATTTTTTTTTTGAAAGAGTCACACTGGTATAGCCCCTTAAAAAGTATGGGCATAGCGATAAACCGAACGATCCATTTTTTCTCAAAAAAAAAAGCAAGAAAAAACAAAACACAGATAGACTAGTAGTAGACAAAGAGTTCATTATATCCTCATAGCCTTCAAAATTCATGACCCAGTGATGATAGGGATGCAGGAAGTTCCATTGTCTTTTTGTGCAACATAAGGGTTCAAATTCGGCAAAGTAATTTTGAAAAACATTTTTTTTTATGAAATAAGCTGGAGCAAAAAATGGCATATACCATTGTAAAAAGAGAAAAGGGAGAGCCGATATTTTTATTTTTTAGGAACTCGCATATATACCTAAAAATGATGTGTTCCATAAGTACTATTTCGAAAAAAAATATATCAATTTTGATGGCTATCCTCGAAAACTGGAGACAATTTTTTTTCAGTTATGACCCAATCTCTCGAAAAAATATTGGTTGCAGCAAAAAAGGTATATTTTATCGTTTAGTTATAATAACGCAGAATAAATGGAGAATTACTGTCTATTATCTAAATCAAAACCCGGAAACGCAAGTTTACTGCTTCCAAAATATTTTGTATCGAATATCGGTTACGGATACATAAAGAGATCAACCAATATTAGATACAGAATATTTGATAAAAAGACTGGGAACAACAAACAAAGTAAGCTTTCCAAACACGTCTGTCAACTTAGAACATTTTTTTTCTTCTCCCATTTGCATTGTAAGTACCAAAGTTATGTCTTATATAGAGGTTTCTACAATTTCTGCTTGCTGTTACTAGATTTTTGTAGAAAGCTTTTATACATAAATAAAACTCCTTCCTGCCGTCAGGTTTGTTGCTATATCGCTGAAAATTGTAAAAAAGAAAAGTGTTTTACCACTTTATGACAATAACTTCAACACCTTCACAACAGAGACGCCCTAAAAAGCTTTTATTACTTGCTTGACAAATTTTTTTGAACACAAAAATAATAATCTTTGAATCACAGGTATATAATTACAAAGCAGCCATAAATCACAGACAAGACACCTAGGCAACATCATCAGGCAGTACATACATACATACACTGAAGGCTTTATAGGGTGTGTTTGTATGTCAATAAGCAAATTTATACAGCAAAGTAGTTCGTTAGTCCTTTCGTCTTCCGATAAAGCAGCGCGTCGTCTTTTATTTCGGTGTAATTTACGAGCATTTTACTACACACCACTAAAAATACACGAAAAAAGGTGGTAAAACAACAACGATAATATTTACGAGGACGAACCGATAAGTACTAAACTAAAAGTACTAAACCTCACAGGCCGATGGCATCAATACTGCAAGAGAAATTGCACTGGCAGGAAAATTGTTTGTTTTAGATGAGCCACGCTCAGGTGACTCGAACACTTCTGGCGCGGATAATAAACTGGCACTAGTCCACGGTCTCGTGCGCGAGTTAATTGAGGCAGTAAATATCTCAAGTATATTCTACATGGAGAAAGTTTTTGTCATGATGGGTGCTATGATTGCCCACTACGGACCACAAGTGTAACCAAGAGATAGCTCACTGCGGATAATAAGTGCAATCAGCAGGCTTTCGGTGCTGATTAAGTGCAATCAGAAAGCGTTTAGGTACAATTTCGAGACTGTTGAGCGATGTCTGATACACACCAGAGAAAAAGGAATAATCGAAACAGTGGTCTTTACCACGCTCTGAAAAAGAGAGAGAGAGAGAAATGGTGCCTAGTTTACAGACGTTGACCGTTCCGGTTACTTAGACCAACTGTCGTGGAAATGGAAGAAAAGAGTACAGTTGTTATTGTTGTTCTAGCGGCAGAACTCTTTCTAGTTGACAGCCTGATGAAAAATGCGGATCTATTCCGGTTACGTAGACCCAACTGTAGTGGGAACAGTGAACGAAAAAGAGTTTTCTTCCACAATGGTAGCGCATCACATCTCACCTGTCGTATTTGACAAATTGATGAAAATATGGTTACGAGTTACTGACGCTTCCTCCATGTTCTTAAAATTTGTCATTGTGGCAACTCTTTTGGTTTCAAAACTTGAAAGAGTCATTCAGCGGAAACATGTTTTTCAGACGGGTTAGGAGAATCGGAGTCAAGCATCTAAGTAACAGATCCTATATTGAGAAATAAATTGCATTTTTCCGACATTTTTTTGTTTTTTTTTTTTTAGGTTAAGTAGTTATCAAGCCGTTCTCTTACATATGATACATATATATAGTATATATAGTTGGTTATAGTCTTATTTTCTTATACGGTCTTATTAGTCTTAAGAAGTGCTCGTTAAAAACGAACAAGCGTCGCAGCGACTGACAGCTGAATACGCCGAACGGATAAAGATTACCACCCACAACTATAAGCTGATGTGTGGGAGTGTTGGCGAGCTGTTGCGCTGCGAGCGTAATGTGGAGATGGATCTCATTGCTGGCAATGACTGCTGGGTATTTAATACGGCCTAGATAAACTATGTCATTGAGCTGTGTCGTTAAGTTGCAAAGTCGCCAAGGAGCGGCATAGTCTCAACTGAGACTATAGCCATAAAACCGTAAATAGCAGAATACTGTCAGAATCAGCATATAATGTCGGTGTTACCTGTTAAAACTCTCAATAAAAAGTCCTACAGCTGAATATATCATAGAATAGTATCCATGTAAGAGTGAATAGGTGAGTGTGTATATGTGTTTGTCTTGTTGCCGCTCGTTGCTGTTGATCCATTAAATCTTTCTTAATTTGCATAAAATATTTAGTAACGCAATAAGAAGCTAATTGAAGCTGCAACGCTCGCAAGCCAGAAGGACAGCGCTCAGGGCAGCGCATTTCGTTGAAGGGGAGCTGAGTGCGCGAGAGCGAGGATTCGGCCAAAACTAGAGGCGGGTGTGGAAAATGTGCACGGAAAGCAGAATTATAAAGTGAGGCAATTAACGTAGGCATTGTAGACTTAGTAATTAAGGATGTGACATTTTAAATTAAACTCAAAACATTTAATTTTCATTAAGTAGTTATTTCCTTAATTATTTCGATATTTTATTTATTTTCATAAACACATAGAAGGTTATCGGTTAAGTTTGCAAAATATACCCCCTAAAAGTCCTCTTCGGTAAAAAGATTTATTATGTTAACAGGTCATAAGAAGGGAAAATATGTACATAGGTTGTCATATTCTAGAGACCTAATTAAACGATAATCGAAACGTTTACGTATTATAAAATTTATTAAGCACATGGAGTCACAGTTGAATAGGTTTGCTCGTACTAGAAGCTTTCGATTATCGTTTCATCATTTTGACCGTTGTGGAAAATTACCGAAAAACTATTTACCAATAGCGACAAATGTCTCTAACTAAACTTCATATACAAGTTTTTAAGAAAAATTCTTCAACCATTCAGAGGATGGAAAGAAATCAATTTATAAATATTAAGTTGGTACGGAAAGAAATACTCGGACCAAGACAGTTCTTTCAAAACGTAACTGTCAGACTTTGGAGAACTAAAGACTGCATATTATCAAACAAGTTTTGAAACACGTTGGAAGAAGCAATGATTTTATTTTCGCAGAAAAAGTCAGATCATAGCTGCTTCCGATAAAACTGGAACTTACTTTCATACAGAGTTTTCTTTTTCATGAATCCCACCATCAAAATTTTGGATATCTGGGAACAAAAAATACATAACTCTCGGTATATGTTCTGTCATATATGTACATATCATCAGATATTTCCGAGTATGTAATGTTCGGTTGCAACCAGTTCATTGTGTAATACTTTGAATTTTGAACTGGCACTGTTATGATGGAATAGATGATCCATTGCCCAATATGATGAGGCCGAATAGCAATTACTGTCTGAAGAACAACAAATCGGAATGGGACGATGTATTGCCGGTCGAGTTATATAAATACGGTGGCAAAGAACTGACAAGGTGCACGCAGAAGAAGCTGTTCTTTGTTGGTTATAGTTGGATGAAAACATGTCCGACAAATGGAACTTAAGTGTGCGCAGAGCTAACCATCAGTCCGGTTTTAGATCTTTAAAATTTGTTGTCCATCAGATTTTCACAATGCACCGAATCTTGAAAAAAATCCCAAGAAAAGAAGATCGGTACACCCCAACTCTTCGTTGATTTCAAAGTTGCCTTTGACAGCACCAAAACTAATACGGCTGTGTAAACGGAAGTTGAGCAATACCAAAAGCTCCCTCAGAGTCGGAAAGGACCTCTCCGATGTTTCAGACAAGGCGACTACCTATCGTGCGACTTCTTGAATCTACTGCTAAAGAAAATAATACGAGCTGCGGAGCTAAATAGAGAAAGTGCAATCTGCTATAAGAGTGTACAGCTGCTGGCGTACGCCGATGACATTGAAATAATTGGCCTCAGCTACCGTGCCGTGGTAAGGAAGTGAATGGCTCTGGTTCTGAACGAGGGCAAGACGAAATATTTCCTGTCATCAAACAAACAGTCGTCGTACTCGCGACTTGGCTCAGAAGTCGGCGTTGACAGTCTTAACCTTGAAGTCGAACATTATTTCCTCTATCTTGGAACCAGTATTAACACCAACAACAATATCTTGCCAACAAGTGCTGCTATGGACTGAGTAGGCAATTAAAAAGTAAAGTCCTCTCTCGACGAACAAACTCCAAACTGTACAAGGCCGCGATAGGAGTGTTCGAGAGAAAATTTTTGCGGAATAGTTATGGTCCTTATTAGCAACGGCGAATACCGCATTCGATGGAACGAAAAACTTTACGATGTATACGGCATTGACATAGTTGAGCGAATCGAGAGCATATGGAAACAAAGGAAGAAGGAAGCAAAGGAAGAGGAAGGTCTTCACTGCATTGGAGAGGTCAGTTGCAGAAGGACCTGGCCGTATCTTCATATCTGGAATTTGTGCAGAATAGCGAAAAGGGCGCTGTTGATAACGCGGGTCTACGCCAGTAAAGAAGAACCCCTTCAATGAAATAATTGTGGAGGGTATTTGGTTTCTGGAAAGTCAAGGTCGGTAGCAAATAAAACTTAAGCAACGTATAATACTTATGCAGTAGATTTAGAACAGTCTGTTTGGTACTCTTTCGACGGGTATAAAATCGGTTCTTGTCCGATTCTGTGAAATCGAGTGATGGTGAAAGCAGCTCCAATATCTTTCGCTACGATGTGGGTGTTAAAGAATCAGGACGTAGCTAGCTGAAGTTGTCCATTTCGCAGCCTCTTTAATAACACGAAGGACGATTAAACTACCCTGTAGATGAAATCTCACTAAGTACGCGTGGTCAATGCTAGCATTCGTTCTTGTCATATCGATCTACTTCGTGTGCTACTTCAGAGTTCATGTTATACTAGTACTTTATGTCCTTGCCTTGCGTGTCAATTTTAAAAAGGAACGAAGTTTTCAACCTAAATAAAACAATGCGAGTGAACGCTTCAACAATGTTTATCACCTTGAATAATACCTTTGTACAACAACTACACTCGGCTCTAAGGATGCAGATTTCTAACGCTTCGCGGAAATGACAATTTTGATTGGCAACTAAAACACGCGGAAACGCAAATGAGGGCGCTGAGCGGCAAAGGCAATTAAGAAAATTTTAATGCGCACAACAATATTAACAACAACAGCACCGCAACATAACGGTACAATTGCTGAAGGTAGATAAATTGCTGATTACCAAAATACTTGTAATGTGCCCTTCAACCTGCGTCATACGCTTTACAGTTAGCCAATTTGCCAACTAATTAACGTTGCACTAATTAAAATTACCAAATAAAATGTTTTGACAGCAGCGTTGCATTTGTACGCGAGTTGTGATGGCTTATGCCAGTATTGTAATTGTCTACAATAACGGTTTCCGACTTAATTTGCCTGACGCACGCCCACAAATGTTACTTTTTGTTGTTGCAGTTGTGTTTTTTTTTCGTTTCAATTCGGCGGCTTTGTTGTTGTGCTGATTTTTGTTGGTGGTGACATTTGACATTGGCTATGCTGTGTGTCAGCTGGCAACACCGGCAAATAATGATGACAACTGGTTGGCTGCTGAATGGCTGGCTAACCACAATGGCAACTACCTTCACACACACACATACACAGCCACACACGCATACACAGACGAATAGTCATAGCCGTGCTGGGATATTCAAAAGTCAGTGATTGTTGCGGCTTTCACCTGCATACAGCGCAGTTTATTTTTGTGCATGTGTCTGTCTGTCTTTCTGCATGCCTGTGTGTGCATGCTTATGTGTGTGTGTGGCAGAGTGCAAATATTTTGCTGCAACAAATTGCAACGTTGATTGACTGTGGCCACAGTAAATTAACACTGACATTTCTTTGTGCGCTAGGGCGTCCAGGTGGGTGGGTGGCTGACTTTGGCCTTTGGGCGCGTTTTGTTAGGCCAAAATTATGCCACATCGCTTTGAATTTCCAGCCAGCTGCATGCATTGTTGCCAGTTATCTACTATTGCCGGATTTTTAATTTTATTAAAGTGTATTCAATTAAAATTATCATTAATATTATTGCCTTATTCAAACCAAATTCGTATTTATCTAAATATTTGGTATAATCGTTGCATATTTCATAAGTAAAATTTTAGCGCGAATAACGCTGGAAAAACAATTAAAAATTAATGGCCAACACGCACACACGCATACTCGTATATGCTCGTGCGTTATCTATGTGTGTGTTGCAATAGGATCGCACGAATAGTTGCGGTATGGTCACCTGGCCTAATTTAATGTCGGTGTTTACTGTTCATTTTAATTATGCAAAACTATTTATGCTTGCCTCAATTGGTGTGCCCAACTATTGTGGTAGGATATCTATACGAAAAAACGTAAGATAGTGGCAGTCGGCATACTTTGTGACAGAAAAGCATCCGGAAATTGTAATTAAATGCCCTGAGTTAATGATGTTTCAAAAAACTGTATTTTGTTAAGTTGGTTGGATAGGTTAATTGATATGTCAAATATGAACGCGATGTGATAATGAGTTTGTTTACAGCAGCTACTTAAGTCGGTACACCTCAGTAGTGCTTTGCGATTTTGAAATTGGAAAAAATATTGAACAAAGAATTTGTATCAAATTTTGTATTTCTACCCAAATTTCATATACAGAATCATTGCGAGTGTTGTAAAAGGCTTACAGTGATTCAGTTTTATCAAAAATATAAGCCAACGAGTGGTACAAAGCCTTCAAAGACCGTCGAGAGATCGTTGAAGACATGCCTCGTTCTGGACGAATTTCGACCTCTTCAACTGATGAACATATTAAAAAAGTGATATCTCTAGCGAGTTCGTTCGAATGATTTTGTTGGTTGTTTGAATAAAGCTGAATTTTTTCAAAACGAGTACCTTAAACAGTTCTCTTTGGAAATGCTTGATCGTATGAATTCCGATTCCACATTCATGAAGAGCTTATATATTTATGACTTTGACATGCAAACAAGTCAACAATCCTTTGAATGGATGGCAAAAACGAACCGAAACCAAAAACTGCACGCACAAATCAAGGGGATGTCACTGTTTTTTCGATATTCGTGGTTTGGTGCATCATGAATTTGTTCCGGAAGGACAGACGGTCAATAAGTAGTTCTATTTGGCCGTATTGAGTCGTTTGCGTGAGAACATCCGTCGAAACTTTTTAAGAACTTCAAGTTGTAGTGCTCATTCTAAGGCACCTTGAAGGGTAATGGTACAGTTTTAAAACTCTTCACAATTCGTAAAGTTCAAACGTAAGTAATTTTCTGAATGAAATATGTATGTTAAGAGTGTTATTAATTACAAAAATAACAAAAGCAGCTAAAAGCTAAGATTTAAGTGAAGATGCTACAACAGTTGTTATGAAAAGCATGGCTTGTGTCATGCAATATGTTTACCTTCGTTTGGCTTAAACAGAACCAAGTAAAAGTTGACACAACTATGACAAGCGCAATCTGTGACAGTTCTGGCAGTATGTACAGGTGACTAGGTGCGTGTGACAACTTAAGTTAAGAGTAAAAATAAATAAAGTACCTGAAAGTCAATATTAAATATTGAAATTAACAGTACTAAAAGAGATGTCAAAGAAGTGGAAGAGGGACTAGATTTGTTAGTAAAGTTTGTATGTGACAGTTGTGGCGGTGTGACATACATATGTATTATATATTGAGTGTATAATTGTTGACAAGAGCAGTACATATGGTAATTAACCTGAATCTTTCTTGAGGAGAGAGAAGTTGACAACCTGTGTATGGGGAATACAAACTAAAGTGGTGTCGAATAACATCTCAATTAACTTTGAAGTGTAAAGAGTTTAAACACGCGCAGGAGGTGGGTACAATCGTCTCTAGGTGAAGATTATAGACTTCTCACTCTTGAGCATACTCGCGGTTTTTGCTGGTAATTGACGCTTGTACCTTTTTTATCGGTTAATGGTTGTCAACAGCAGCTGTAGTGTGGTCTGACATTCGTATGTAGCTTGGTGTGGAAGTAGCACGGTGAGTACTGCAACCGAGAATTGTAAATTGTACAACAACGAAATTGAATTGGGTGGCAAAAGTGCTGTGAAAAGTGAAAATTAAAGAGCAAGTAAACATATAAACAGTGTTAAAATCAAAGCAAGGATATCTAGATTTTTGGTAAATTGAATTAAATTGCTTAACCTAAATAATTAACCTCCTGCTATTAGTTTGTGCAGTGCATATAATAGTCCATGCACTATTATAACGATCCGGAACAGATACCATCATATGCCACATTTTCGAGGATTATCCGATTGAGCTTTTGTAAATTCATGTACTGATGAACTAAGTACCGCGAAGTCCTTCCTAACTTAGTCTCTCCAATGAAGTGGAGGTCTTCCTCTTCATCTCTACCCTCTCGTAGTACCGAATCGAATAATTTCAGAGCTGGAATGTTCCCATCCATCCGGATAACATTACCTACCCAGCGCAGCTGCTGTCTCTTTATTCGTTGAACTATGTCAATGTCGCCGTACATATGTATGTATCTTACGATACATCGCTCCTTTCACTGAGGTATTCGCCGTTACCAAACGGAAGTCCAAAAGTCATCCTCAAAACCTTTCTCTTGAACAGTCCGACTCATCAGTTGTTGTCATTGTTCATACCTCCGCACCACACAGCAGGACGGGAATAACGAGAGATTTGTAAAGTTTGACCTTTATTCGTCGGTGAGGACTTTACTTTTGAATTGCTTATCAGTCGATAGCAGCACCTGTCAGCAAGAGTGATTCTGCGTTAGATTTCAAGGCTGATATGGTTACTGGTGTTAATACTGGTTTCAAGATAGACGAAATTATCTACGACTTCAAGGTTTTCACTGTCAACAGTGACGTGCGAGTCAGGTTGAGAATGCAATGATTGTTGTTTGCCGAGTTTTTGGAAGGCATTTTAATTTTTGACATGTTCTGGATGTCGCTATTGAACATATTCAAAATTTCGCGCGATGACTTTGATGGATGTTTGTATGCCGCCTTCATTTTTCTTTTGATCTCTGTCTTACCATCTTTTGTTTCCTTCATTAATTCGTGTTAATGCATTCTTCTTTCATATGTAATTGCTTTACGTGTCTTCTCGTCATGGGTGGTTTTGTTCTTTTTGGTGGCATCCGACCTATGGCATGTTTTTCGCAATCTCTTTGGTGTCGATGATCCAAAGCTACGAACAAATCAGCGCATGCAACCAACACGCACTAAGAACACTTCTTGACCAGAGCTCGATTCTGGTCACAAATAAACATCGCGGCTGCTATCTAGTCAGAGCAAACTCAGGCAATTATTTTAATCCAGACAATAGATAAGTTATTGTTAAGAATTCAAGGAACTCCAATTGCGACACGGTGTGAACCGGTGGGATAATGCCACCAGCCTAACCTTATTGACGATGAGCAGGGAGCAGTCCATTGCACTTCCTTCCTTCTTGGATTTTTTTATTATTTCTCGTTATTATCAACACCGTGATTCACCACAGTTACAGCGGCTTTAACGGATCAGCTAATTTCAATGCTCCTGTCCTAATCGTCGAAGCTAACAGACGCTAGCCAGCGAACCGTCAATTGCGGGTCCATAACTTTTAAGATAAGGATTTTATTTGGTACTCTTCTTGAAAAAATCATGAGGGCGATATGTACTTTTTTGAAGCAGGGTTGATTACATAGTCATTGGATATTGTGAATATAGTATTTTCCGAAGAAATTGTTTAGTTCGGATTACTTATAAACTGAACGATCAGAATTATGTAAGTGCTTATATGGAGTTTTCATTATTATCCAAAGCAACGGTACAATTGGCCAATTGCCTGCGCCATTTCGTGAGATAACACATTCACGAAACTTGGTTTTTAATAAATCGATTGTGACATTCGCTGTGTGGCTTGTGGTGCCGTTATGTTGGAACCGCATACTGTCCAAGTCCATATCATCATATTCGGCCAAAAATAGTCGGTTATCATAGAGCGGTAGCGACCAAAAACGGGAAACTAAGGAGGTTCTGGTTTACAGTTACTTATACATTGGGGCCTGCCGAGAAAAAATTGGTCGCGGCCGTGTCATTAACTCTATTAAGGTTGAATCGGCATAAATATATTGAATAACAGACAAATTAAAAACAAACACAACCTAACATACCATAGCATAGCGTAGCACAACATAGCATTCAGCGACGTCCTTCCGAAGGCCGCAACGAGCGAATTAATACGAAAGGTGAAGGAAGTGAAAAATTGCCAGCACACAGTGTAATAAAGTTGAATTAAAAGTGCAACTCTATGACTATTGCACTGTATTACTCGTACGCGATTGTGCGGGTTTTTTTTTTTTTTTTTTTTTTGATGCCGTAGGGGGGGGGGGGGGTTTCGGACGGCATGCATGATTCATCCTACTCGCGCATGTGCCGCCATTGTTACCAAGAGCGGAACCTGTGGAGTAGAACGCCTACGTACTAAACCCTAACTCCGTCTCCTCACGCTATTTACTCTATGACTATTGCACTGTATTACTCGTACTATTGCACTGTATTATTGCACTGTATTACTCGTACGCGATTGTGCGCGTGCATGTGTGTGTGTGTGTGTGTGCGTGTGTTAATGTGCGAAAATTACTAATTACCGTGTACGCACAACAAACCAACCGAAATAAAAAAAAACGAAGCGCGCTAAACTAGCTCGAGGGACAACAACAATAAATAACTGCTGCAACAAAAAAGTAACAACAACAGTTGGAGCACGGCAACACATCAGTAGACGCGACAAACTGCAACAATTTATCAAATATGCCGCATTTTTCGCACTCAAGTTGCCGTCAGCGCCAAATGTAGTGGTGCTAATGTTGCAAGTTGCACGCTACTGTTGTTGCTGCTGCTACGATTTATATGCTGAACACAAAACGACGACAGACGACAAACGACAAACGACAGTACGAAAGTGAAATGAAAACAAAACAACGCATGTACACAAAACAACGCAGCTGTCCATTTTGCATGTACACAATTTCGTTGTGGCCATACTAATACCTTGCACTTCAATGAAATTTTAATATTTTGTTCAAAGTGAAATTTTTTATGCAAAAAATAAGTGAATAGGTAAATTTATTTGTTTTAAATTATCAATTGTTATTACAAATGGTAAAATTTTATGCTTTTATTTGTAAAATAACGTCAAGTTTGTAAGAGCTGTGAATAATTTTACATTTTACATATTAGTGGCATCACCACTCTTTCTCATCTCTCTTCTTCCATTCTACTGTCGTTCTACTGTCGTTGGCAAATAGGAGTTAGCGAGAATGACAACTTTCGGCCTACAGTCGTGTATTCGTGTCGTCGTCAAAATAAGTGTCCATAAGAACGTGTGTAATATTTGACAGATGTCGTTTGTCGTCTGTCGTCGTTTTGTGTTCAGAGCATTACTGTCCCATTTCCAGTGGCAACAACAAAAGCGACAATGGCGACGGCAGCGGTAACGACAACGGTAGTTAGTTAGCTGCCTGCCTTGCCTGCAAAATGTGGCGGTCGCTTGTTTGTACTTGTTTCTGGCGACAACGAATTTAGGTGAGCCCGGCAGCATTGCGAATATGGCGATAGGGACGACCTCATTCGCAATGCATAGCTTCTGTAATGGCAGTAGCATGGTATGTGTGTAAACAGGTTGGCACATTAGGGTGGTACTTAGACAAGTTTGTAATATTTTTTTTTTTAATCCTCACAAATTCTATAGACGTTGCTACAGTCGAATGTGCTTTTTTAAACATTCCACATAAATTTTGTCTAATTTCGAAAATTTTGAATTTTGAACTCGGTACCATGAACTAACAGTGGGAACACCTGAACATACCACACAAAACTAAAAATTAGAGCACTATCATGTAAGTATCGAAAAAAGTTCATCCAAAACTTTATTTTCAACTATTAAGTACCACCCTAACGTGCATATATGCATGTGAAATGCACGTGTTTCGCTGTTCCCCTTGTAAATTTCCAATGCATGCGGTTTTCTTTTGTTTTTACAATTTCGTTCTTGTTATCGTTTTCTTCTACTTAGTCTTCTTCTGGCTGCATTTGTGGCCGCTCACTGTCGGTTTGTTGCTGTTACCTAGAATTATGTTGCTCATTATTTCTGCATAATGTTGTTGTGGTTGCACGCGTTGTTTTTATTGTTGTTCTTATGGTTGTTTTATTGTTGTTACTTCTGTTGAGAATTTAGTTGGCCTTGCTCGTGATAATCTCTTTTTATTTACTTTTTTTTGCATGATTTGTAGTTAATTTCTCTTGGTTACTTAGCTCCGTTCTTTTGGCCACAATTTGTTGGAAAAAATTTAATTTTAGTTGTCGGTTAAATGATTAATTATTTGGTTAAAATGTTGTGGACACAAAATTGTGTAATAAAATAGCATAAGGGAATGCGAAAGGACACTGAAGTCTCCGGAATATGTAAACTTTAAGATATTATAAGTCGATTTTTTTCAGTTCCGTTTGAGATTATGGAGAGCGCCGGGTATTTTATGTGTGAATTTTGGTTGGGTCATAAGGGCGATCTTAACAGAGGTTTCGCTTGGACAGCGTAGAACACTGACAGTGTTGATTAAAACTCCAACATAATAAACGGTGACCAGTTTCGAGCTTCCCGACTTAAAAAAAAATACGGAAACTTCAAATTTAGTAGAGAATGTTTATTATCATTCGAAATAACATTCTTTCGCATTTATTTTTTGAAGATTACCTCTTTCAAATGTTGGCCACAACTACGTCTAAGATGATCCATCCGTTGAGTTTAATTTTCGATGACTTGTTCGAGCATTTCGACTGGTCGCATAGACACTTTACTTATCTCTACAGGAAAAAGTTTAACGTGAAATTAGCTGATTACTGAAGTGTTTTCTCAATAAATCCATTGATTGATGCGATGTGTGGGAAGTGGTGCCGACCAAATATCGCCGAGGTCACGAGCTTCAATTTCAGTCATCAAAGAGGCACTAATCATGGTATCATTTTTGAAGAAATAACACCAAACTGTTATTGTTTTCTGAATGAAATGACAGCTCTTGAACCTTTTCAGGTTGCTCTTCACGAAAAGATGGCGCTTGTGAAGGTCAAGCGGCTTCAGTTCTAGCACAAGTTCTATTTGGTTCCTTTTCAGTTTAAGATCTCGAAGTTAAATGTGTCATGCGTCAGTTCGAGTTGCTGCGACCGACGCTGAATCGACTCACCACGGTCTTCGTGTACACACCCAGCTACGGTTGCTATATTTTCTTCATTGCGTGCTGGATGTGGTCTATTCAGTCGAATATTATCCAAAAATGAATGCTGCGTCTCAAGATAGGTGATGGTCTTGCGAATAGCTGATTATCTAGTTCAATGCTAGAAACAAGACACGAATGGAGATCCAACTCGGTATCATTTCGATGTGAGCACTGACTAGCTCATTGGCTTTGCAGTTGCCAGCGATACGGCCCCAGACCCCCAAACGTGTCTGATGATAAGTTCGCTAGATGCTATTAATATTTTTAGTAAAGATAGACGCTCCTTGACTAGCTTTAAGCGCTTAGTTAGCGAGCTCAGCTCTAATTTTGCCGCTCTGTATTATATTAATATAGTATTAATAAATTCATGTTTTTATTCTTTGTAGCTCTGGTTAAATCGAACTTCGAAGAAGCGGTGTTCCAAAACGACATTGCCGCAAAAAAAAAGAGTCCGTGATGCGTTTGCAAACATTTGCCTTTATTTTGTTTATAGCAGTAGCCGGCGTAAGCAGCAGCAAAAATCAAAGTGAAGAATCAATCGACATTCGAAAAAGCAGTCAGGATGAGCTATTCAATCGCCAAACAAACAATAATGAAGCGTTCACTACGTTAAATAACAGTGAAATTCCTAAAATAAACGATAACAGCAATCCCTTAGACAGTGCTGTTATCATAAGTAATAGCTCTAATTGGGAAACTGTGGTTGAACCTAGTGAGAGCAATAATATCAATGAGAACACCAGTGATGATCATAATGAACTGATTTTAACAGATGCTCCGCCGAGTTCATACAGAAAGTTGCCGCGCCATCAGAGAGCGATTGCCGCAGTTGCTGAGAAGAGAGGATTGCTAAAGAACTCAGATGGTGAGCGTATTCTACGGCGTGGCAAAAGATACTTGGAATTTGCCAAGGGTTCACGTGTTTCGGTAAGTAATTAGGGGACTAAGAATATATGTATATATTTTTATAATATCTGCTATATTATTATTTTGTTCAATGTGGAGAAGGTATTATCATTTTAAACTCAGCTTTGTTAAAGGAAAAAAATGATCAGATCTCCCCATCAGCCATTTGAAGCTGTAGTCAGTGATAGCCTTGCTTAAACCTGTATACGTACCATTTGTCAAATTTGGAACCGACTAACAACAAAAAAAAACTAAATTTTCACATATTTTAATTCAAATTACGCGACTTGTTTGATGTATGTAGGGTCCTGATCTATGTTGTCAAGCATCTATTTTGTTTTTGCAAATCGAAATTCAATTAAGTTTAAATGGACCCATCCAGTTTAATTGAACTCACCCGGCTCAAATTTATTCAGATGGTAAACCCTATCTCCCTATATATTTCAGGCATATTTGTTTACATGATATTTTTCTGTGTCAATACTTTCAGAGCTGGTGTGTTTTCATCCATACGTACGGCATGATTTAGCCAGGGTAGCCACTGTCTTTTAATTTGCTGAACTATATCAATGTCGGCGTATAACTCGTACAGCTCATCATTCCATAGAATATTATATTCGCCTTTGTAAAAGCGACCACAAATCATCCACAAACCTTTCCCTCGAACACTGTTAACGCCCATACCTCCGCATCCGCAGGGATTTTAGATTTTAAACTTTGTTTGAGTTCGAATTATTTTCTTCGGTAGTAGATTGAGAGGGAGTCGCCTTATCTGAAATCTCGTTTGGTTGAGGTCCTTCCCCATCCTGAGGATATCTTATTATAAGTTGTATATATAACTACTAATATTTTTTAATGAATTTTTATTTACTTTATTTTCACAATTATCCATGTCAAGTGGCGTACAAATGGCAAAAATAATATCCTAAATGTCAATACTCTTTGGGCTTATGGATATGGATTTCGAGTTAATTTTCCCTTTCCCGGTCCTGATGAGTCACGCCGTAAATACTTTAAACGCGATGTGCTACACTCACTCGAGGATGTCTTAAATGGGTTTGCATATTCGGATAAATCTTCAATTATACGATTTTTATTTGAGTTTTTTTTGGGTGCTTAGACACGGCTTGGATGGACGCGCTTGCGTGTTGAAGTCATACTGTACAGCAGCTTTGGATGTGGACTCAAATATTAGTGGCGGTATGCTGTTTAAAATGCTGAAGCTGATTTTTACGTAAGTGAATTGAATTGGATTTTTATGGGTTGGTTTTCTAACTTGACGATTTGGATCAATTGAATTAAGCATTTTTGATGGATCAAAAATGAAATCGATATAAGTCAAATAAGTCATGCGGTAACTCATAATTAATCATTAAAAATGATTAAAAAAAATTTTTAGTATATGGTATGTATTGCTCTTGACATGTGACAACTCTGACCCATAAAATTCGTCGAAATTAATTTATAACTACATTCATTTAGTTCTCTCATGCCGAATATGAGTATCTCTTTGCTGCTGACTTGCTGTTGTATAAGTATATCAGTTACTTATATCATAAAGTTAGTCAAACACTTTCAAATTATTTTTTTAAATTTATTAGCGAATGAACTGTCTTTAAGCACTTTAGTTTTGTTTAGATAATTATTTCTCATTTGATGACATATCTAATATGACAGCCAAAGTGTGCTGAGGTCATAAAGTTAAAGCTTGACAATGCAATTAGCGTTAAGTCTCTCACTTTCTTAGGCATTTTCACCATTAAAAATTGTCATATAAATTGAAGGGGCAGCTAACGCTCTTTAAATAAGTTAATTACTTTTTCAGAAAATGTTTGAAGTTCAGCTGAAATACGATGGTAAATTTGCAAATTGCAATAAAAGAATTGACACTGAAAATTTGGCCAAATATTTTAACAATTTATGTTCTAAATATTAGTATACACATGAAGAATAGTTCCAAAACTCATCGTCAGTGATAATACGTTGCATGACATCCTGGTTGTCGGAAAGCATTGTTGAACAGACGTTAACGTGATGTTGATTTCCGAAAAAATTGAGTGATTTTGGAACCAATCGTGCTAAGACCGAAATGATCTTTTAAAATGGTTTCACTGATCCTTCCGATACTCCAACGATACCAGTAAGATCTCTTACTATTAATCGTCGATTTTCAAGCACCAGTTCCTTTACTTTATTGACATGTTGATCAGTAGTTAATGTTGATGGCCGTCCTGGACGTGGTTTGTATGGTTTTTATGAGTACTCTGAGCAACTTGAACTGTAAATACATATGTATGGTATACTTACTAAAGCGGATTGATTTATAGGGAGCAAAAAAAAAAAACAAAAGAAAGCGATTTGTGGGAAATATTGTAGGATTCATTCTGAACTAATGTAATATTGTAGGATTCTAAGAGACTAAAACCGGTATCGAGTCAGAGATTTTTGAAGTTAAGTGTAATTTTTAGGGTTCATAAAGATTTCTTCGTCCGTTTTTGAGATATCCGACAGAAATTTAAAATATAGATAGCCTTTCGGACAAATTGTTCAGAATGAACCGCTCTAATATATACTAATGTATATAGACACCTATAAAGGGTGCTGGTTTAAGAGGAGGAGGAGATTTTAGTCTCGTAAGCTGTCAAAATGAACACATATTTAAACATATAGTATACATTATGAAAAATTAGCCTAGTTTAGGCCCATTTTGCGACTGTTATGTTAGAGGCTATTTCTTGATAATTTTTTGTGGCTAAAACAGAAAATACTGGCAAAAATTTCTGTGGGTGTAAGGGCTAAACCATCACCATTTATTTAAATGACAAAAATAGCTGTACATAATGGAAAATTCTTGAACTCAAATTCATAGTCAAACCACCCCAAAAACCTCACAGACTTTTTAGCACATCAGTTGTAAATTTTTCCTTCAGATTTGAGTAGTGTCATCAGATCTTACTCTGGAACAATATTCGAAAATTGAGGATTTTTATTTTCAACAGTCGGGTTCCCTGCGACAAGCTTACAGAGCATTTCGTGCACGTCACGAGTATGTAAAATACCTGAAGTGTCACAGTCAGAGTGTGAATAATCCTGCACACACCCTTAAGGCTTTCTTTAATCCAACAAAAAGTTAGTCCTGTGTGTGGTTTGTACGATGGAGGCAATGTTGGTTCATACTTTTGTAGAACTGTAGAAGGAACTAACGTTATCAGCCAAATTAAGACTGACATTTTTGGTTCCACAACAACAACATTTAAGCGCTTACTGATTCCGGCAGAGTTGGAGAACAAGCCTGAAAACGTTTTATTTTTTAAAACGAAATTTCTATTGACCGATTCCTATCGAGAAAACGGAACTGCAAATTAGCAAACGAGAAGAAAGCTCGTCAAATTCTTAGTTGAGACTGATTACAGCCAAGTCTGAAACCTTCTTCAGCCCTAGGTAGGTAGATAGGTAGAAGTGTTGCTATCGTCGGGCCTTTATAAACTTGCTATCTCGTTTCATCGTTGCTCTCAAACCATTCGGTGCACTCAGTGAAACTACTTATGTTTCTTATACATTTTGTGGACAGCCATTCAAGGTTTGGTTCCAAGGTTCCAAGTATTCTGTGTCTGGTTTGTGTTAGAGCTGGGTGTACACATAGTTTCCTCGGGTAAAAACCAGCCACTTTTCAACAATTTTTTTCTAATATAAAAAATTAAATATTTTATTACAATTTTTTTTGTTACATACATACATACACCAATAACAAAGAAATTCTAAAATTATTGAAAAAAAAATTTTAAATTCGGCCATTCCGGAGGATAACTCTTTAGAGGAACGTCCAAAATGAAAAATATACTTGTTTTAGTTACAACCTTAACTTAAAACTTGGGCGAAGGAGAAAAAAACTGAAAATTGTATTTTTTCCAGACATTTTTACAAAAAAATTAAACTTTCAGTGAAAACTTCTCGACTTGTTTTTTCAAATAGTTTTAATCGAAAAAAAACCTTTTCCCAAGTTTTTAAGAATATGTCAAAGAACTGTGTAAAATTACATGAAAATCAGTTGAGTAGTTGAGAAAAATCTTGTCAACCGGCTTCAAAAACACAGTTTCGAGAAAAACTCGCTTAAAGACGGCGCACTAAGCCTTGCTAGCCTCGAGCGCATAAGTTCTCAACGCTGTATCTCCGAGACTTTTTATCGGTTAAACTTTAAGATGATATTCTAAAGGTGTTATAGAATTTAATAAAATAAAATTAAATCGATTTTTTTAACCCGTTACCCCATGTAAGCCCTTAATAAATTTGTTGAAATTATAATATTAAAAAAGAAAATAAATAGTGAATTAGAATTTACTTATCCTTAAAAATTCACCCTTTAACTGCAAATGCACCCACTCACGCTACCCTATGCGAGCGGGTATACGTATTTTCTCTCAGCGTTTGCCAAGTGTGCGCACACAGACACAACGAAATTCTCCTACAATCAACATTTCGCGAACTCGTTCGCATCGTAAAATGTTAAGTTACATAAAGCGAATTTTTGTGCAACGCTTTATTTTCAATTTAAACCAATTTATTTTAATTTAATGACAGCGCAACATGGCAAAGACAAAAAAGCCGAACGAGCGTAAAGCACATAATGCCATTCGGGTAAAATGTGTTGCTAAGAGGCTGCGCTTTTAAATTCGGCAGACACTCAACTTACTCACAACGAGTGTAACAACAATACAATTGAACGAGCGAATGCAATATTTGACAGTGCCGTGCTGTGTTATGCCATGCAATGCCAGCCAATGCCATGCCATGTAATGCAAATTTTTAACCGACTGTGCAGTGTGTGCGTCCAACGACGTTGATGGCTTTTCGATGTCTGGCGTATTTTGTTTTGTTTTTTGGATTCTTCATTTCAAGGTTGTACATGTTGTTGTTATTGTAATTGTGGTGACATTGCCAATTGTAATGAATCCCAGTGGCAATGTTTCTGCCTCGTTGTTCGGGAAGTGTGTTGTAAGGGTAATTAAGCATTTAATAGAGACTGTCTTTACATTGACTAATTAGGAAAATTTTGAAATAAATTTCATAGCATAATAGTCAGTCAATTTATTTTAATAACTTTTTGGTAGTAGATACACCGATTATAGCGATCTTATAACTTATCGATATCATATCTGTAGTAAGAATGGTTCTTTGTTTCAAAAGAGGTTTGAGTCTCTGCGATTGAAGTCTGAGCAGATCTGTAGTATATGTAAGATGTGACACCGATTCAAACCCCAATTATTCCGACATCTTCATTGCTTGGAGACACGGTGATTCACCCTCGACACTAAGCACGTGCAACACTCGCTTTCGTATCCCGAAATATTCCTTAACAAATTCTTCAATATGTTTTCGCATACCTTTAGGACTAACAGATGTCTTCACCGAGTTCAATTTACGGTTACCCAAAATAAATTTTTGGATCATCACTTGGATCTCCATTGAGACGCACTTAGTAATATGTCAGATATAACGGCAAGCCATTTTTAAGCGATTGAAAGAGGCTTCTTAGTTCGATATTAGTCTAAACAATACTTCTCCAATCCTATATTCCTCATATCGGCGGTAACGATAGTCGTGAAAACAATTCGAATCAGAATTTTTATATTTTTCCTTAGTTTTTGACACGGTGAATCGGTTAATAGTGGCAGTCACTTATCAAAAAGCTTTTGGATCCTAATAGATTCCTCAATAATCTATCCAACATGCTTCCACATGGTCTTCAGAGTTAAAAGTTGTATCGATCGATTTCAACTTACGGTCATCCAAAATCATTTTTTGGATCCTCACTAGGACGCATTTACGAATATGACAGACATAACAAACCTCTTCTTAAGCTATTGAGAGCAGTCCTATTTCGGTAAGTCTGGCATAGTTTATGCTCCGAACTTTACGGCTATTTGTTTTCTGGAAAATTGAAAAGTTGATGAGCAGTTCGAGTAGAGGAAAAGGAAATCTCTTTCCGCTTCTCACGTTGGCAACGCCAAATCTTCTTAGTATTTCTTCGGTTTAACACAGACCAGTATTTCCGAACCTGTAAGAACTTTCGGGGCTAGAGTAGAGATCTCCTAAGATCTATTGTGCTACTTGCTCTTAGCAAGGCTCATCTTACCCCATATGTAGACTTGTAACCGCATAATGGTCAAACATTTTATCGGTAGTCAATTGTCAAAGAAGGTATAGTAAAATCAGATCAGCACTGTGTGTCTAGTAGACACTGTCTACTTCAGCAAATAGAGGGTTTTATATACCAATAGAGAGGACGTTATTTTAACAGCTCGTGGCGCCATTGCTTTTTTTTCATTTTCGTTTCATCATGTCACGTTTCACTTTGGTGCAACGCTTAGAAATTCTCCATGATCATTACGCAAATTCACCTTCTGATCTTCTCAGATGAGGCTCATTAGCGGGGTCACTAATGTTGCAGGTCACGTGGTTCAGGAAACGCTATTGCATCCCCAAAAATTTACCATTTGATGTTAATTGTGGTATTTTACGAGAAAACTCGATTCTCGAGTAGAATCGGAATCGAGTTTACCATCCCTACTGGCAGCCATCGCGTGCACTTATAATAACCTCCGCATAATAACCATCACAAAAAAAATGAAGAGGCACCTCTTAATATTAATATTAAGAGTTTATCTTTTGAGTGACGTTGTTTTTCACATTTTCGAAAGCTTTTAGCCTGTTTTTTAGTTGAAAAAAAAGGTTGCCTCAGAATGACACACCCTAATGTACAATGTATATAAGTCATAATAAATACTTATAAACAAAGCGCTCATTGATCTAACTATTAACAAAAGGTTATTTACTTGGCTAAAAGTAAACCAAGGTTGTTTGCTTGACTAAATGTACTCAAAGGTTGTTTACTTGGTTAAAGCTAAACAAAAGCAACCTTGAAGCCTTAAAAAATTTAAACAAATGGGTTATTGAGATCAATGCAAACAAAGGTTTTTGACTTGGTTAAGAGTAAACAAATGGGTCGTTGCTCCTATAAACTGTAAACAAACGTGTCATTGACCTCGTAAAGTATAAATAAATTTAAATAAAATTTGTTGACTTGATTAAAGTGAGAAAAGGGAATTGTATTGGCTAAATGTAAACAAAGGTTGTAGACTTGATTAGATGTCGCTGACTCAATAAAATAAGGCATCACAGACCTGTTAAATTGTAAACAAACGGGTCATGGACTCATTAAAATGGCCACAGGGTCAGAGCCCCTATAAAGTGTAAACAAATGTATATAAAAGTTGTTGACTTGGCTAAAAGTAAACAAAGGTAGTTGTATTTGATAAATGTAAACAAAGGTTGTTGTTGTTAAGAGTAAGAAAAAGGGTCATTGACCTCATTAAATGTAAATCGCAAAAAATGCTCATTACTCAGAACCACCTATATCGAACCACCAAAAGATGTAGCTGCCATACAAAGTGATCGGTAAAAATGAAGTCCTTGTATGGAACACTATTTTATATATATTCTAAATTGAGCACATATTATTTTCCAGGACAACACTAAAATCAATGAATTTATTGATAGCACTACTATATCATGCAGCTGCCATACACACTCATCAATTAATATCAAGCTTATGCTATAAAAATGCCGCTGTGAAGGGTATTAAAGCTTCCGTGCAGCTGAGATGCACAATATTTATAGTTTTATTATATATTTATAGTATTAATATTTATTTAATTATCTTTAAACAAAAGTGTAAATAAGTTTTAATTTCAAATTTAATATTTACAGCCTGCATGACCATGACAAACGCCACTTCTCCTATCTGCGCCTAGAAAATTGCAAACAAATATTACACAGCCATTGTCCCCTGAGTTTCGACAGTATATCGCCATACACCGATGATGTTTGAGGATACACGAGTGCAATGAAATAAATTGTTCACACAAATGTTTGATTGCGTGTAAATAAGAGTCGCAATAAATTTGTTATTTTTTGCAAAATAAAATTAATTTTCACTATTTTCATCACAAGTGTGATGTGATAAATCAACACAATTATTTATGCACACACACGAAGGCAAAAATTAAACAATAGCAAATGGTTTTTTAGACAACAAAAAAGCTATAGCCTATTTATGGGCGTTGAAAAGCATGCAAAGTACAATAAAATGGCATAAATGTAAATGTATGTTCGTGTTCTTGTTGTTGTTGTTTATTTTTTGTGGTTAATCAATGAATGTGCAATAGTTTGAAGGTCAATGGGCATTTTTTCTTGTTGTTATTGTTATCGTATTTAAAAAAATTCAATTTCTATATATGTGTATTTGTGTGAGTTTTATGCCTTCGGCGAATTGACAAATTAATTTGCTGCATGTTAAAAGCCAAATTGATTGAAAATAAACAATGCTAATGGTTTATGTTTGTTTGTGCATACAAATGTAGGTATGTTTGCTTGATTTGTTTTACGATGTTGCTTTCATCGTAATATATTTCGAGGAATATTACATATATTTATTTATTAGCATACATTTTGGCGTAAATCTACAATTGTATAATTTTATGAGAAAATGTAATAAATTGTTTATGAATTTTAAAATGCAATTACTTTAAATAAATAGAAAAATGATAAAAGCAATGTGAGTAAGTTCCAACACGTTCTGGGTTGCCGCCTTCTGATGCCACTAATGCACGAGTATATAGTACTAAAATTGTTACAATTTCAGCCAATTGGAATTGGCTTTCGATCCCTTGTGGAAGCAGGCGTCATCTTGTAACGATAGATTTTTCTTTTGTTTTGGAAGCGAGTTCGCGCAGAAGAGTCAAAGAGCGCTGTGAGTCTGTAGACGAGGCTGACCATTCCTTAGTAGAGTGAAAAATAGTTTCTGCAGCGTTTCACAATCATTGGGGCGAAATATGGATCCAATGTTAAACATCAACACTTAGAAATTGACGAAACAGTGGACTTCACTCGAGGAACTTGTCATATGGGGAATATGACGCTTCATTAACTAAAATCTACAAGAGCATACGTGTCACAGATCTCTGCTATGCTAAATTATTTTTTCGATTAGATAACGAATAGCAAAAAATTAGTATCCTATGCCGCAGAAAGAAGCGTTATTTCATCATAACAAAGCACCTGTTTGTTTTTGGACGTATGTTTTTCAATGACGTAATCCTTTCAGGAGTTGGTCTTTTTCACAGCTGTTAATTCATTTTAATCATATTGATTTGCCATTTCAGGATGAATGAATAAATATTCGGTCGACAAAATCGCTCAGCAGAGTCGTTAATTTGAGTAACCATGGATCGGTTTCGCACCACGTTTACTCTAAGGGATAATGTGTGTTCTCAGAGAGGCCCAACAGTATGCTATTGCGGATGGATTCTATTGGAGTTAGGCTCACCTACGGAAAATTCTTGGACTGCAGGCATAGAAAATCCTACTCGTGTAAGAATCGAAGCCGAACGACCACCAATCGCATCGCACGTTCCGTGAATGGGCCCCAACCGAGATGGTCAACGATCTCGATTTTCACAAGAAATTTTTTTTTCAGCGATGAAGCTCATTTTTGTGTAAATAGGTATGTCAATAAAAAAAAATGTCTCATTTGAAGTGATGATAATCCACAAGCCATTGTTGAGATGCCGCAGAAAGTGGTCGAAAATTAGACTTCTCCGCTAGAATTTTTTCGAGCCAGCAACGGCGGTCTCTTTTCCGAAATTGTTCCTTTATTTTTTCTTAAAAACAACATGTCTAACAACCAAATTTAAATTATGAACTTACAACTTTTATTTGTTTCCAAACTTGAAAAAATTCTTCGCTGAACAAAAATTTCAGTTCGAGTTTAGGATGTTACCGCTACAATTTCGACAATCTCCAGAAGACGTATTCGTCATCCGGTTTAAAGCAGTCGGAGCATTGCTTGGTCAAGTTTATCGAGTTTGCCATTTTGCAAAATTTCCTTTTTGTTTATCAAAATAAAACCCACCTTGTGAAAAATCAAATTAGCTTTTCGCAGTTTCTTCTACAGACTTTTAAAAATTGCTAATTATAATGACCGATATACTAGAATCTAGTCCGCTACCGATGCTCCCCTAAGAATTTTCCGTTATAGTGCCTGACTTGTTTGACACCACAACGGCAATAACTACAGAGGATTCGTTTTCAGCGATGGAGCGGAACCAAAGTACCTTTTTTTCAGGTTTGAACACATTAGGACTGTCTTTGCTCAACAGCAACATTGTTTTTATTAATAATAACTACTTCTTCGGTGTTATCGTCGATAACTGTGGTGAAAATATTAACGGTTTTGCGTTAGAAAAGTCCGTCACTTTTGATTCAAATTTTGTTCAAAATTTTGCAACGAAATAAGAAATTTTGATTTACTAATATTATTGAATTTCAAAATTTTCCGTTATTTCTCCGCCACTTCTATTTATTTATGCGAGTTCTTGAATGCGAATATGCTCTTTAAAATGGCAATAATATTAATTCCATTTTATTATGCAATCAAACAAATCTAAATTAACTGCTCGCGGCATACTTCGGGACTTAACACAGTTTGTACGCACATAATTATCGTATTTTCATTTTAAAATTGCACTTACGTTGGCATTTAGCATTTAAAGAGAAAAATTAGTTAATTAAAATTTTCCAACTTTCACTATTCTCCAACGGCCAACAAAGACATAAATTCGCAAGCAACCTAAAGGCCTGTTCATATGCACACACACATACACATACACTTATTCATGCATACACACTTGTTTACTGCGAATTCATTGCCTGTGGCACATTCGTCTTGGTGTCTGTGGCCATTGTGCGAAAGGCGTTGTGCAACTTAGCGCCAAAGTGTGTGTTACACGTCAAGCTTTGGTCATTAAAGCCGTATCTCTTGGTGGGGGTGAACGAGTACACGTGCTGCTCGCTGTGGAGACGGTGGGCGTGAGCAAAAGTCTAGTTAATCTTTAGCCATTTACAGAGAGCAAATAATTTATTTTTCTGCTGAGAAAGAATGCTTCACATTGGTTAGAAGTGATCAAGAGCAAATCGAAAATGTACGACTTTGAATGCGCATAAAATATATAGAAGTGCTGAAATGGTAATCAAATGACATTCAATTGCACGGTAATTACTTAGAAACATGCTTCAATTTACAGAAGACCTTGAGAGACGTCCTATCATTGTCACTTATTTAACTGGGTTCAAATTTTCTGTTGCACAGAATTCTAGTGGAGGATTGAATTCGCAGAAAAGCTAAAATATTTGCTTTGTAGAAACCCATGAAAGACCCTAATATTGTATATGTAAAATAAAAGAGAGATACTAAATGGAAGCTCAAGCGGCGGTTGTGCTGACCATCAGAAAACTGAAAAAGAGGTTTAGAGTAATTATTCCAGGTAAAATGTTTGAAAAATATAAGGAATCGCCAAAATGTATACCACAGTTAGATTTCTACACCACATAGATATCTTTCAACTCAAAAAATTTTCGCTAACTTTTTTTCGTTAGTTAATTATATCATTTTGAGTGAAGCAACTTTAGTTTTTGTGAAAAATTAAGAAAAAGGAATTTGGCTTCTTCATAAAACATTGCTTTTTGAAAAGAAAAAATAACATTGGAGAAAAAACTTGGTTGGATGACGAGCTTCCGGTTACTGCCCCAGCAAAATCAACCATCAAGGATTGGTATGCTAAGCTTTGACGTGGTGAAATGAGCATCGAAGTCGCTGAACACTTTGGACGCACAAAAACAGGATGTTACCAATGAAAACATCAAAAAAGTTCAAAAATAATTTTGGATGACTGTAAAGTGAAGTTGTTCGAGATTGCAGGCACTCCAAAAGATATCAACTGATGAGAAATCTCTGTAAAAAGTGGGTGCCGCTCGAGATCACTTTTGACCAAAATCAGCGACGAGTTGATGATCCGGAGCTGTGCTTGAAAACGTAAGAAATGCGTGCTTTTGCGTCAATATGAAACAATGAATGAAATTCTACCCCATAATTTTACTCCGAAGTCAAACGACAGTCATTCGAAGAACGGCTGCATTTGAAGAAATAGAAAGTGCTGTTTTACCATGCCAGTCAATGAAAGAGATGACAATACCCCATGATTTGGTCTTCGAATTGCTTCCGCATCCAGCGTATTCTCCAGATCTGGTGGTTTACTGTTCTCAGATCTCAAAAGAATGCTCTCCGGAAAAAAATTTTCGTCGATTGAAGAGCTGATCGCCGAAACTGAGGCCTTTTTGGAAGCAAAGGATAAATCGTACTACAAAAATGGTATGGTACAACTGGTCAGTCGTTTTACCACAACCTAAGTTCTCTATTATCTTTACTTCCAAACAGAAGAAGTTTAGCGAAGCTTTACAGAGCGTACATGGATGTAGCCTTAAGCCAAGAGCAAACGTTATTGTAATGTTGTGTTATCTGAAATGAAGTTTTGTCTAAAACTTTCTATGTGCTCTCAGTTCAGACTCTATGAAATTGTATTATCTTGTACGTTAGTATTTTTAAAGAAGGAGTATAAGGATGGCGCCCCGTATCACTTAAACTGGCCGATTTTTGACCCTGATTATATTAATCTAGGAATGTATCTTGAAATTATTCAGATAAAACCAACTGCCTTTTATCTTATATTTGGATTCTGAAGAGTTTTTTTTGGGAAGTGAAAACACAGTGTCATCAGACAGAATTCCAATTTCTATTCACGGCCCAACACATGAAGAAATATCTATATTCGAGTACATACAATCTGCGGCTTTCTTCCTAATCACAAGCGCATGTACATACAATAAAGCATTTACATTTGTATGCAATTTGTTGTCGGTTGCTCATTAATTACATTTACCGAAGGGGGAAACTCAAGAGTATGTTTGGTGGAAACAAAGGCGTATCTTTGTAGATTGGAAACGCCAACATGGTACGTGACTGAATACTGAAGCAGCAATCGAGGAATAAAATGGACCACCTACACGGACACATGCACAAGTACACACATTCACCACATGCTCATGGTGCATTTAAAGAACTCCTTTAAGGATTTGCGGTGGGTATGACACATACCCGTACATACGTAAGCATGAAAGCGAATACCTTTGCGTAAATGACTGGACAAAATGTAGTACCACACCATACCATATTTGTATGTTGGTCACACATACTAATAGGTATACGACAAATTTAAATTTGGTGTGCAAAAGTAATTAGAAATGTGGTAAGAATCACACAGGTTTTACTGGCAAAAGTGAAAAGTTTAGGGAACTGTTTAGAAAGTAATTTACAAATGCTAATTTTCTGATTTGGAACGTACGCTAAAATTGTAAGAGTGTATTTGGTTTTTCCAATACGCCAAACGCCAAAGCTTACAATGGTTCTCCCCGCGCGCTCCCCGACTGAAAAAAGCTCGTCGTGTTGCAACAGCCGCCTTATTCGCCCGACATGTCATCCTGTGACTTTTTTGTTTCCTGAAATAAAATTGGTGGTCAAAGGAACCCATTTTGAGTCGATTACGGACATCCAGGCGGTCGTGACGAGGGTACTCGCTGACATCCCAGTCGTAGCGTTCCAGAAATGTTACGAAGCATGGAAAACGCGCTGGAATCGCTGTATAGCTGCCCAAGGGGACTACTTTGAAGGGGATAGCAGAGTTGTAGAATAATTTTCAAATATACGGTTTTTATGGAATCAGTCTCATTACTTAATTGTCATACCTCGTAAATGAGAATTGTTTTTTTGAGTAACGTACCCATTAATCAAAAGTGAGATTAATCTTCGATACTCTGGTCCATATCAGTATTAGTGTCTTCCGCGCGCTCTGTAGAGCGTCTCTGAAGATGAGGATTATACGCTAGAAGGAACGAGGTGCGAAACCGATCCATGGTTGCTCGGTTACCTACTTTGCTGGGTGATTATGTCGACCGAATATTGGATGCACAACGCGAGGTACTGCGCAGCCGAACCATAATTTTGATAATAAATTTGCACGATTTGCAAATGCTGTCTGTTTACTATGAGATGGCAAATCAAACTGTATATTAATCAGTAAGAGCTGTCTAAAAGATAAATTCCGAAGAAAGCATTACGTCATTGAAAACTACACGTCTAGAAATGCACCCGTTACGTGGTACCGGGGACCGTAAGAACTACGAAAATTGGATAACTACTCCTCAAAATTTCAACGTCCGCATTAATCTACGTAGGATTTCCACTTTACTTTGGGCCGAGTCATGATAGGCTGAGGACTTTTGTGGGGTGAGATCTCACATTGCTCAGCTATACAATTAATACAGTTCCCTGGGCGGAATATATGAATATTAGCATGGTGTCAACAGGTCAGTTGAAAAGTTCACAGGTTTTCATAGCAAAAAAAATGTTTTTTGGTGATACACTTATTACAATGACTCTCCAACTCTTATATACTATTTTGGTAGTACGATTTGTCCTTTGTTTCATAATAGGGCTCAGTTTCAGCAATCACCTCTTCATTCGACGAAAATTTCTTCCCGGCGAGCAATCTTTTGAGATCTGAGAACAGGAAGTAGTCGCTAGGAACCAAATCTGGTGAATACTTTTCATATTTCTGACAGGGTGGATGGTCTTGATGAAACAGCACTTTCTTTTTCTTCAAATGCTGCGGGGTTTTTCTGCCGATTTCATCCTAAGACACAAAGACACGATGACGATATGCAATTGTTGATGATGCTTCCTTATTCAAGTTAGTTCACAAAATTATTCCAAGCGCATCCCAAAATACAGACGCCATAACCTTGCCAACCGACTATTGGGATTTTCCACGTTTTGGAGCGGGTTCATCCTGTTCCGTATATTGACTGTGGATTAGTCTTCGCGGCACCCACTTTTTACAGAGATTTCTCATATCCAAAAATTCGTTTATGATATGCTGTACACATTCAATTGATATCTTTGGAGTGCCTGCTATCTCGAACAACTTCATTTTTCGGTCATCCAAAATTATTTTGTGGACTTTTTTGTTGTTTTCGTCGGTAACAATCTTTTTTGATCATCCACTGAGTTCACAGTCTTCGGTGCTCATTTCACCACGTCCAAACTCAGCATAACAATTCTTGATGGTTGAATTTCCAGACCTTTTCAATTGACTTGTTAGATATCTAGATATTGATTACTTGTTATGTCTTTGACAAGCTTAATCCTTTCCCGTCTTGTTTATACTTTTTCTACCAATTATTGATTTACAACTTAAAACGCTTCCTTCCGTTTTCTACTTCATTTAAATCAATGTAACTTTACAATAAATATTTTAAGTACTTCATACAAATTGATATTAAAGCGAAACTTGATCGTAAAGCTGTCAGAAATAACAGCAGGACAGAAAGACATAGTGCATAGGAGGCTCACTGGGCCCTAGTTGTCGTGGTGATGGTCGTAGCCACTGTATTATTTTTAATATGAACATTGAAGTATGTTTTTGTTATTTGTATATTAAGAACTTTCATTTTTACTTTATGATGAATCCGACACGCATTCTCTGCTTGACAGCTTTTCTCGAATCTCAAGTGCAATATTTATGCGCCTAAGACAACTCTGATTTCACATCAAAAGAACTATGTATGTGTTCATATATATTTTTACTGTTGTTGGTAATATTTTTCTGCTTAATTAAAGTTGATTTTCTTTGAAAACTTTAATTGCAAGTTTTAGAGAGACAAAAACTGTACAAACACAGAGTGAGTCAGCATTTCAATATTCAAAAGATATTTATTATCCGACTTAGTTGGTTAGTCTTCTTAGGGAAGCATCATTTCAGTATAATCATATTTATGAATAATATCGAAAAAACTAGCGGTTAATAAACATTGAAAATGGTTAAAAGTGAGTCATCGTATCCATTTAGCACGGTTTGGCTTAGTTAATGAACAAAAGTCAAATATTTCGGTAGCAAAAAATCAATTTTTTATTCCTGACAATCGATCTTCATTTTATTGTTTTGATCATCACTGATCCATAGATAATATTTTTTTTAACAAATAGAAAGAGTCGACAATTAAAGTCTGTGAGCGTCTGTGAAAAAGATCTTGATATTGCCTATTACCTATTGACGATCCTGCAATTTTAGTTTGCGCACATCATTTCCGGAACAACAATAGATTTTGGACGATCTTCACGAAATTCATCTTGGAACAATCTATGACGTCGATTTGATTTAGCATAACACTGGTTCTTGTTGGAGCTTTAACGCCAAAAATTGAATTAGGTTCTTCGATGCACTGTTGCTGAGTTAATCCTCGTGGAAAGTTGTAAAAAAACAATTGCTCGAAAATGTTCGCGATTCAATTTCAATTTTTTGCCGAGATGAACATTATAAGTTACTGTCACGTAACGCATATTTTTTCAAAAGACTTATGCCGTAAGAAAGTATGGACTTCCACGAACATAAAGCCTATTGAATAAAAAAAAAGCAGTTGATGTTTTCACTTGACTTTGTTTTATTGAAAATTTGGGTGCTTTTCGATAACTCGTCCATATAGGAAGAAAAAATAAATATTTTAAATAAAAACAATTACAGTGTATTTGGGGCATAAGAAGCTCAGTTTCCAAAAAACTTTGAAACATTTTGTTTTTGTATAAGATAAAAATAAACTACTTAAAATTTTGGTTAGGTCAACTTTTCACTTAACTTGAGACTTGAAAAAAGTCTATAAGTAGATGTAACATATCTTTTCATTACCTACAAATTTACACTATAAATTTTTTATATAGGACTTGTAGTTTCGCTAGATATCGAAATACGCCATTCTGAACTCCTAAAAATTCAATCACGCCACTTTCTTCCTTTTCCAGACCACAGATCGCCCACAAAATATTTTACCCTTAATGCTAGGGTTCTAAACTGCTAGGAATTTCTTTTTTTTTTCAAAAATTATTATAAAATAATTATATTTTTAGTCTTGTAATAATTATACTATTTATTAGAAACCTGGTGTTTCGAACTTCAAGTCTACACTCAGACTGCCACTTACCAAGCAGATGTGAAGTAATTATGATTTGTTCTTACATATATAATACTATATGTACTTATACACATATAAACTTCGTAGATAAAAATTAAACGCCAGCTTGGTCTTTATGCTGCGGCATGCTGCAAAGCGCCTTCAAGTATGCCACAATTTACTTTGTATGCCAGTTCGAGAAGTTTTCGCAGCGCCAAAGCTATTTATCATCATTTCGATTTTTCCGCTTTAATAAGTGGCTAGTGAAACTACGGGGAATGGAGTGCAGAATGCTTTAAGTAATATGAGTAATTGGCAAACTCTTATTGCGAAAACGATTACAATTACGAAATGTGCATGAAAGTATTTATTTAAAAAAAACTGTTTGCATTTTTATTTAAATACGGTTTTGTTGCTTCAAGTTGCGCAAGTAAAATACAAACTCTACTTTAAAATGAGGAAAGAGTTATAAGAATATAAAGAGCTATTTTGGAACTGTACGAGTAATTACATGAAAGCTATGACAGGATACTTGAAAAAAATCTCAAAGATTCCTTAAAATACATAGAATCTGGCCTATGTTGTTGCTTTTCTAGTGGTTATTGAATCCCCGTTCGAGTGGTAAGGTTCAGGTTAGTTGTCAACGAAATCAGCTAACGGCAGACTTAGAATATGTGCTGTTTCGAGGAGGTCGCACTTAAATACACGCAGACCTGTATTTGCTATGCCAGGGTCAATTCCAGATATTTAGAAGTTTAACATGTTACAGTGTTTAGAACGAAGATGCAATCTGGATTCTCGGGGAAACTTGAGCTCGACGTCTGCTGTGGGTGTTTGACTCCAAGTACGCCATTCACTGGGAGGGAATCGGTGAAGTTGTTAATGGATTCTCAGTGAATGGCGGTTCGTGAGTGTCTGAAGTTTGTTGCGTCTGTAGTCTGATCGGCGTGATATGCAATGTCGTCGACGTATTCAAGGAATGACCTCTTTTGCGTTTCACTATATCGCGGCGATCATATTGGTGCTGCGTAGTTGATGACCGGCCGACCGATTGCTTGGTTCGTTGTCAACGAGACTTGTTTATCTTTTCCTCAGTTCGCAATATAGTCGCTGTGGGTTTAGTGGAGAGAAAAAGCGAGAAAGATCGGTGAGATAGCTGACTATTTTGAACACACGCCATAAATTCCATTGCCTGACTTCAATATCGTTCATCAGTCTGTCTATGAGGTGATGGAAATTCCCTCTGCTTGTTGCGGCAGTATAAAAATGTATAGAATTTAAACAGTTACATGGAGTGGAAAACAAACATGCAGAGTCCCCTGTTCAAATCTTCTTAACATAGAATTGTGTCCTCGCAATAGTACGACTGAGTGACGATCGGTCAGATGGTTCGTGGTCCACCTATTCAGCCATGGGGGGTGCAGATTGATGGATGTCGTCTAGTAGCGCAGTATGGTTGACTATGTCCAAAGCTTATGACTAGTCCAACACTACTGAGATCATTCTTCCTGTTGTTGCTAATATCGTAGCCAAAGAATTATATCGGATCCGTGATCGGATAAAAAATTCGGTTCCGTTCCGAATACGTTGACCCGATCGTGGGATCGTTCTCTAACAGGGTGATTTTTTGATTTAAGCCGCAAACTATTTGAATGTTTATGACGCTAAGTGCTTCAGCGGTGCTATGCACTTTCCGGAAGTCATGTTGATCTGGTAATCTTGATCTGAGTGAAGGTCGGAAGGCCTACAAGTGTTTACACTACTGGCGAAAGGAGAGTTTTCGAACGATGAACTCCACTGAGTGGTGGGTTTCCCGGGTAGGAAATAGGAGGACCATTTTTTCGAATTTCCACAATTCGTGTATATGAAGAATGGTTAGCGACCGGTAGAGGACCTTGGGTATCTTACTCCCGCCGAGTCTAGATTTTGCATCAGCATGTTAATTCCGTTTGGATCGAGGAATTTAGACAACTGTGCCTAGGTATTGACTCTCTAAACCGTCCCCTCGGTGAAAGTAAGCGGCGGGGAGTCTTTCGGTATTTTGCAGAGCTGTTGTGTAATATGTCTATTTGCCTTGTCTCACACAGTTCTTCGGGTCTGAAAGTTTTAGTATATAAATACCTGTACAGTATAGATCACGATTACGGCTAATTGCGGAAGTATGACTCTGGTTTCTAGAAGAAATCTTTTTCTTATCTGCAATAACTAGTGGTTTAACTGCCAGAACCAAACTTATTGGAAGAGAGTCGGTAAAGATGGTAGCTGATACTGGAATATCGTCGAAATCGGCGATATTAAATAAATCTTACATAGTGAGATACAAACGCTTTTGTAGCCCCTGACCTAAATTAAACTCGCCATTAGTTACAACTTGGTTAAAGAAGTAAAACGGATGAGTTTGGTAGGGAACAAGAATAGACGAAGCGACTGCCGGCATCATATTTAAAAATTCAGAAGACGCTCAAATTTGGTAAGTTTGCAGTAGCTAGTGGAATTAAATCCGAAGTTATAAACAATTAATCACATTTGATACATAGGCTGCTATATATATATTTCTGGACTAGGCAACACTAAGTGTTGCCAGGTGCAATCTGACATTTCCATTGGAGAGTTTGACATTTTTTAGCATAACATCACTCAGAACGTTTTGTCATTTAATCGTGAATTGTTTTATTTAGAGGGAATTAAAAAATTCATCTCGGCCAAAAAATGGAATTAACTCGTGAACATTTTCGTGCGATCATTTTTCACAACTTTCGACGTGGATTATCACGACAAGAGGGCATCGATGAACTAAAATCTTTGTATGGCTATGAAGCACCATCCTTTAGCACTGTGAAAAACTGTTACAACGAATTCACTCGTGGCCGACGCTCGCTCAAAGACGAATTCCGTGAAGGTCGTCCAAAAACAGCCGTTGTACCTGAAAACATCGATGCCGTACGTGAACTGATAATGCAAGACCATCATGTAACATACCTTCAGTAAAGGCATGCCTATGCATTTCTCCCACCAGCATACATTCGATATTGCATGAACACCGTAAAAAAGGTTTGTTCTCGTTGGATCCCGCACAATTTGACAATCGCGGAAAAAAAGGCTCGTGTGGATTGGTGTAAAGAAATGCTGAAAAAATACGATCGCGGTGCTTCAAAAGACGTTTATAAGATCGTCACAGGTGACGAATCATGGATCTATGCGTATGAGTCCGAAACAAAACAGCAATCGACCGTGTGGGTCTCCCAAGACGAGCCAAATCCAACGAAAAAAAAAACATTTTCGTTGATAAATATGCCTATTTTCATTATTAGGCCAGAAATATATATAGCAGCCCTCGTATTAGGGAGAGTGAGCATTTCCGAGAAATTAAGAAAATTAAGTAGTGAGATTTTTCTCTTATAGAAGGATAAACAGTTCTGAGTTTCGATACCTCAGAGTTTCTCTCAATTGATGAAATAAGAAAAAAAAGCGTCTCTTGCATCATCTCAAAATATAAGAACTGGTTTCACTGTTATTTTGCTTTATTTTCAATTAAGTCACTTCCATTTATAAAACTCAGTTTTGATATAATTTGCCAGCGTTGATTGACCGACCACCTGTTGCCGGCCCATGGCTTATGCTGGACAGACAGAACATCGTTAACAATGCGACTGGATTGAGTTATGACAGCAGAACCTATTACAACGGAGATGAAAAAGAAAGCGGAGCGCCAAGAGAAAAATGAACGATGCTAGACGAAAACTAGACGAGCAACGGCCAGTGCGAGTGCAAATAAATGTAAGAAAAGCGCAAAAAAAGTAAATAGAAAGCGGAAAATAAAAAGAAAGAGAAGAGGTAAGTAAGAAAATCGAAAAAGGTAATACGAGTAATACAGCAAACAAAGCCTGTATATATTGTATGTTGCATGTGTAGTGTTGTTGCCACACGCTTATTCCGCTGCTTACGCGCGTTTTGCTCTTTTTCCTTGGCTTACTGCTGCCACCATAAATTTTCATTCAACATTCGTTGTGGACATTTCTCACTTCCGTTTACCTGCCGCCATTACTAAAGCGAAAACCGTGGCAACAACCACCACCGATGCGGCATGCAACAGCAGCCAGCCCAAAGGTGACTACAACAAATCATCCATACAACCGCGCATTCGTAGAACCGTCCTGCTGGCAATAAGTTAGCACAACTTTCTGTCTGTCCTTGTGTACTGCAGCGTCGCACGCCGCCCTCCGCCACCTTGCCGCAGCCGTTTGTTCGTTTTTGTTTCGTACGCCAATTTAGCATTCAGACGTGCCGCAATTGTAGTACTGCCCATATG
This sequence comes from Bactrocera dorsalis, assembly GCF_023373825.1. NCBI lineage: Eukaryota > Metazoa > Arthropoda > Insecta > Diptera > Tephritidae > Bactrocera > Bactrocera dorsalis. The sequence continues at coordinate 106,518,708 of NC_064304.1, read as the reverse complement.
TTATTGTTGCTGTTGTTGTTAACAACTTGGAAATTTCTCCTTTTTCGCCAAGCTCACCATTCTCGCGCGCACACACACCAACTGTTGTGCATGCAATACAACTTACAATTGTGGCGTCAACATTTTTGAAATATGGCTATCAGCGCAACGGGTCAATGAGCAGCCAGCCAATATGGATGGAACCGGTAGATTTCGTTTGCGCTGGATATTAGCACAAAGCGCCGTGCTTGGCGTATATTACGAGCACAATTGCTTGGGGCGGCACGGCGCGGCGGTGTCTATTATGTGGTCGCCGATTGCGCGGCCAAAGTTGCGGAGATCATTGGGGAGGCGAGATTTTGGTATTGTCTTCTGGACAAAAAAGGGTGCTTGGTATTAGCGGTCGAGTGCGCGACCGGGAGACAGAGGGTCACAGCGTGTGCGTTGGGGCCGAGATACTGAACGCCAAATAATACATTCGAACACCGTGTTGCAGGCTTCGCGCGTCGCTTAATGCTGGCAATTTTAATGGAAAAAGTTTCGGCTTGCGATGGCATCACGTAAGCTCGCCTCATCAATCTTGCAATCAAACGAAAATGTTACAACATCAAGACGCGACGTGCGCTGACGTTTCGGCAACACTTCTGTTGCTTTTTGCTCTTCGCGGCAGTACGCGCATAGTTGTTGTTACAAGTGTTCTGACAGCTTTTGGGAATTATTTGCAAAATCCACGGAAATGGACACTTAAGATCTTAAAAGAAGAACTACGCAAACTTAAAAAGTTCTCGCAATGAATGCGAGAAAGTGTGAAAAGACGGGAAATGTGGTGCGGATTTAAGGAGGCAATGCTTGCCATGGTACAGTCGTAAATGCGAGCACAGCGTAGGTAATAAATAGCCAATATTAGTGAGCGTTAAAAAGGACCCTTAGCGACGGCAGGGTGTAAATGAGTTGGCGAGGGTTGGGTGTGGGAAGGTAATTAGTTTGAAGGGTTCATAATTTCCATAACTTCACTGAACATTAAAGGGCTCTTAGAACATTGTGTCACTTAATATTTCGGTCTTATAAAGAATCATAAATTCGTGGGTTGATTTTTCGGTGTTAAGCTATAGTATATCTTATGAAAGTAGACAACGCTGCTTACGCGGTTATAGCCGAGTTAACAACACCGTCTCAGTCGTTTCCTCTTTTCGTTATTTGGTGCCAATTAGAGATCCAAGTGTAGACAGGTCCTTCTCAACCTGATCTCTCCAAGGGAGTGGAAGCCTTTCTCTGCTTCCACTGGCCGATACTGAATCAAAAACTTTCAAAGTTGGTGTGTTCTTTCTCATCCGAACAGCATCGTGTCATGCCGTCGTGTATCTCGGACAGTTAATCTTTGCATCGAATGCGATATTCGCCGATGCCAATGCACAAAGGACATAAATCTTCCGCAGAACCTTTCTCTCGAAAATTAATAACCACTCGCAAGAGCGATTCTGCGCTGGATTTCAAGGCTGATATTATTGTTGGTGCTGATTAGAAGATAGACGAAATTATCTACGACTTCAAAGTTTTGATTGTCAACAGTGATGGTGGAGCCAAGACGTGACTGCAAGCACTGGAGATATTTCGTATTGTCCTCTTTTACAAACAGACTCATACGTTTCGCTTTTTGCACAGTTACAGCTTTCATGGACGGACAGGCCGACAGTCACCCAGATTTCAACTCCTCTCGTCATCCTGATCAATCTTATACTATTGGGTCAAAAAAGTCTTGCGGTATTTTCGCTAGTTGGCGCTGAAAGCGCGTAGTTCTGGTTTTATTCGTCGCATCGGGTCATGCTATACCTTTTTGGAAAGCTCATTTCACGCGCTAACACCTGTTTGATTGATTGTCGTTTCTTTTAAGTCGTTCGTGAGTTATAGCGTCGCAAACATGGAGCAAAATAAATAGAAAATGCGGCATATTTTACAGTACTACCACGATAAAGGCAAAAATGCATCTCAAGCCGCCAGTTTATGGACTCAATACAGTTTCCATTTCCACCGCACAAGCGATGGTTTCAACGTTTTCGTTCTGGTATAGAGGTGCTCGAAGATGCGCCACGGTCCGGAAGGCCTGTCGTCGAAAATTGCGATAAAATCGCTGAATTGGTCGAAAGAGACCGGCATAGTAGAAAAAAAGAAATTAAAAAAAAAAAATAAAAAAATAAAAATAAATAAAATTCAATAAAAATACCGCAAGACTTTTTTGACAACCCAATATATACATATATGCTATATCTATCTCGCTTAGTTTTAGGTGATACGTACAACCGTTAGCTAAACAAAACTAATATACTCTGTAGGAAAATTACTTACATATTGCCTGAGCGTAAATTTTTGCAATCCTGTATGTGATGAAAATTCCAAAATTTCAGAGTAGTCAATTCGTCGAATTAATTACCCTAATTGAAAATGCAGAAATGCGCATAAATTTTCGCCTCACAGCAAAGAGGCACTCGAGAGTGAGAGCGCCATTTATCATGAAAGCGGAGTAAGCAAAAATTTCTGTAATTAAAATTCAATAAAATTTGAATTTCACTTTTAATGGTCATTCGTTCGCCGTGATTCGTTCACTTGCATACGGTCTTCGTTGCGGATATGCCGCTTACAAGGCATTCGCGTTCTTTACACACGCGATTCTGAATGGCTATTAATTTTTCACCATTAAATTAAACATCGATAACTTGGAAAACTTTTAATTTAATGACGCGTTATTTCTTTTGCGAACAAGGATGGAGCCAATATGTTTACATTGCGAGAACGAATTCGGTAGCATAAGTGTCAGATTTTATGCCTCACCCATTCTAAACGAAGCTGATTGCGAATTCGTCGAAATATTTTCCAGTTACTCATGAATTATTTTAAATTATTTACTTGTCTTCTTAGTAAGATCCGAAGTATTGAAAAAAATTAGTAATAATTCCGAAAGCGCCAGCTAGTCTGTCGTTTCATTTTCTTTCATTCCTTTATGACTGGGTACCCAGAATATATTAACCTAGTTACCTACTAATAATATATTTATTGTCTGCTTACATAACCTAACTCAGTGAGACCTAGTATTGGCACTACGGATAGCATTAAAGACATGATCAGATGCTCACTTGGCACCTTCTGTTATGCCCACAATTTTAGCTGAAAGACTGAATTGTAGTAATTTAGTTGAAGCCCCACCCTTTTCACTCTTTTACTCTTTGATCTGTCAGCGAATATGTATATTTCGTCATTAGAACTGTCGATTACAAAACCATTGGTTCCATTCTGTCAACTGTGGTTTAAAAATGATATGTTTAATTCCTATTGGATCTTCCTTTTTTTCGGGCTAGCTTAACCCGAGATAGTTAAAGTCAAAGCTTGCGTTTTGACAACCACATAACAGTTGTCTCCGAAATACTACATATATAATTAAAATGGGTTATCGTTTCTGTTCCACTTTCAGTCGATATCCAAACTTGTATGTGTAACTTTGCGATTTTGGTTTCATGGTAGTCTGTACAAAATTATATTTATAACCTAGGCTGAGTATATTAAGTTTCTCAGAAGGAAACGTCATAGACCCTCGATTTAGCCATGCCCGTTTATCTGAACATCTATTCATACGCGAACTAGTTTTTGAGATATCGATCTGAAATTTTGCACACATCATTTTTTCTCCAAGAAACCGCTCATTTCACGGAGCGATTTTTATCGGACTACTACAGTGTATAGCTGTCATGTAAACTGAACGAATGAAACAATGGCTCTAATGAAATTTTTTTGACGAGATAGCTTCATGAAATTTGTCATGTGCTATTGTCCAAGGGAAATTGCTCTGGTCGGATCTCTATCCAATATAGCTGTTATACAAACAGTTTTCTAAATCAAGATCATGGAAGGTATCTTTTTAATTGTGAAGGGAATCGCTGCAATCGTAGTTTACATTTTTTACACGACCTATAAGTCTTGGCTTATTCAGAATGTGTCTTCAACCAGATTGAACTAGGTTAAACAAGAGACTGATCAATATAAAGTAAGGTTATATTTTGGAGCGGAATAATGAAACGAAGTTCTGACAAGAGTAACAGTTAATATTTATTTTCTTTCAGCAATTCTTTAAAGCAACTATTAAATAATGATTAAACCATTTTCCAATGCCGAAAGTGTTGCCTTTTACATGCCAGATTCGCCATAGAAGTCAATAGACGGCGTCGAATACCTTCCAAATGCCAATTCAAGTAGTGAAAACGGGCAGTCGTACTGCGCGACGCAAACCTGCGAATGAGCTTTGCGGTAGGCATGGTCATAAGCGGCTATGTCGGCATCCTCACGCAACTCCCGGCTGAATAAGCGTTGCTTGGGTAAACTGTATGCAAATATTTTTGTTAAGAAGCTTGCATTTATCATCCGAAAATACTCAAAAGGTGACTCACCTAAATATTACGCGCAGGATCTCACCAATCATGCCCATTTTGCTGCGAGTAAAGTACTGACGACTCTCACACAAAGCGCGTAGCACACAGTCACGTCCGCTATAGCCCATGCTGAAGGTAAATAAGAAAAGAGTAGTAAATTTAGTAATTATCTTATAAATCAAAAGAATTTGTATTTTAATTGCAATGAAAAGCAAGCCAAACTATAAAGAGAGTACAATTTTTTCATTTACTTGTTCACAGCTTCGGCGATACGCTCATAGATGGCACGCTTGCTGCGTCTGTGATGCACAGCCATCGGCACCGGACGTCGGCTAAGGCCATGCAGTTGATTGAGTACCCATGTGGCGTTGGGCAAATCATATCCCATGCCAAAATTTAAACCAAAACTCATGTAACTGTAATAGGGGTTACCAATGATGCCGACTGTTATGCAGACCGATGTCTAAAAGGGTAAACGATTGACGTGGCGAAGACCAAACGAGAGTTTGAGATTAAGGAATTACTAGTGAAAGAAAATTTATTTCGCAAGATTTGGAAGGCAAATGGATTTCGGAAAGTTTGAGTTGCTTGCTAATAGTGACGACCTTGTTTTGAGAGTACGGAAAAAATGTAAATTTTATTAACCAGTGTAATCTCCAAAACCACTAAACTTCACATTTTTTAAAGTTGAATTAATTTTAGTTTCTCGTTTTGCAAATTTCCTAATTATTGCAGCGTGTTGCCATGCCATGGTTTTTGTATCACGCAAAGGCCACAAGAATGCGAAGAGTTTGAAAATAAATACGAATCTGTTTTCAAACTTTGCACACAAGTGAACAAATACATTTGCAATTCGATACGTATAATATAAAGGGTGTTTTTTAGAGGTTTTAGGATAAAGTTTGTCCGGAAAGTAATAAATTTATTGAACCAATCGTTAAAATTCTTTAAAAGCTTTCAAAATAGGCTCTTTCTGCGTCGATGCAACGCTGCCAGCGCGATTTCAAAGCATTGAAGACGTTCTCCGGAATAACCTTGAAATAAAAAAAAAGTCCGACTGGCCACATCAGAGCTGTAGGGCGGCTGGGGAAGTGTTGGGAAGCCTGCTGCCACCGAAACACACCATTTCTTGCTTAAGCAATATCTGAGTAAGCCTGCTTGATCACCTGTCGCAGATTTAACGAGTTTCACACAGAATTTAATCGCGTGCCTCTGCTCTAACGAAACACAGAAACACGTCACTCGAAAATGTTTGTCCTGACTTTCCAGGTGTTCGGAGACAATTGACCAGCCTCTCAGTCATTAGCTAGGAACGCTCTCTACCGAAACCAGTCGGTGCGCGCACGCTCCGAAGTACTTATTACTTTCCGGACAACCCTTGTAGAGCATGTAGAGCATTTTAGGCGCCACCTTGCGAAAAAAAGAAATGACTGGCGCGCTGTTGTTAACTCGGCTATGACCGCGTAAGTGGTTCCTACACCAGTAAAGAAGAAGAAGAAGATCAGTATAGTCCTTTGCGAACGACGAAGTTGAATTTGCGTAAAATTGGATAGCAGTGAGAGGTTAGTCTTTATAAGACACAGTCATACATTACCTTCCAGCACTAAATGCTATGAAATGTGTGTGATAAGAACAAAGGAAGCGGCAATTTTGACAGCAAAGTTTTGAAACGATAAAAAAGCACCCTTTATATGCCCGTTTCAAAGCATGTGTGTAATTATAATGTTGGCAGACAAGCATTTTTCAGCGCATTATAATTCCCTAACCAATCATTAATAAAGCAATAAAAATTTGCTGCCACATACGGTGAATGATGTTCCCTCCGGAAAGGCCAGATAACGCTTGCGACGCGACAGTATGCGTTGCCACTGCGTTTGCAACGGGCCCGCTGTTGACTTTCCAGCTGCACTATCCGTTATGTTAGCTGTATGAATTGCTGTTGTTGTTGTTGTTGACATAGTTGGCGCTGCAGGCGTTGCGGGTGAACTGTAAGTGGAACAAGGAATTAGAGACCTCATTGGCGTTGCTGCAACTCCACCAGTTGTGCTGCCAGCCGCGCCCGCTACATATCCTGCGAACGCACCGCCTTTATTTGCAGTTGTTGCTGTTGCACGCCGCACAGTAGCCGCCGCCTTTGTGGTTTGTAGCGTTGTGTTCGCCACTGTCGTTGATGTGCGCAATAATGTTGTTGCCGATGCCATGGCGGTCGTTATTGGTACACGCGTTGTCGGTGCTAACGGTGTTGTTGTCATTGTTGCTGCTGTTGCTGTATTAATATTTGTTGCGTCTTGCGATTTTTCTGTGCGCACACACACACACGTTGCATTCCGACAATTTGGCATCCCATTTGTTGACGATAATAAATCATGACTGCGCAATGTTGGCCACGCTGCTGTTGCATGGATTATACGTCCGGTTGTTGTTGGTGTTGAGAGTGTTGTTGTTGTTGCTAATGCTGTTGCCCATTTGGACCTTGTTTCATGCGCTGCGGCTGTTGCTGCTTGCTCTATTGCTGACTTGGCAGCTTGTGCGTTTGTAGTTGTTGTTGCTTGTACGGTTGTTTTTACTGTCATTACCGATGCCGTGGCCAACGCTGATGTCGTCAAATGCATTGCTGTCGATTTTATTGCTGGGCGCTTTGAAATTGCTAACGTCGCCGCATTGCTTGTTGCTGATGTTGTTGTTTTTGTTGTTCCTATTGGTGCTGCCATACTTCGGTCGACCTTTACTGCTGCTGTTGTTGTTGTTATTATCCACACATTCGTTTCCTTTTTGTCATTGCGAAAATTGTCAACGCGTTCATTTATTGAACGCATAACGGTCGCCTTGTTGTTGGCGTACATACCATTGTGCGCGCTCATAGCAAGTGGCCTTGCTGCGGCAGTAGAAACAAACGGCACGTTGGCACTTGCTGGTAGCGCTACTTGTAGTGCTATGTTGTTGCTTACGCCATTTGCTGCTCGTGACACTTTGCTTTTGTTGTTGCTGTTGTTCGTACTTATTTCATCGTCATCGCTGCAATCACTCAGTTTTTGGCCCAAAAATGCCACGTCAGCTGTGTTGTTGCTGCTTATTGTTGTTGGTATTTTTATTGTTGTTGCTTTCCCTTTAATAGACATTTCGTGTGCAACTCTTTGTTGCTCGGCACCGGTTGGTGGAATTGTTCTTGTTTCTGGTGTCGTGGCAGCTATTGCTGCTGATTTGTCAAATTCTGTCATGACATTGGCCGCAATAACAATGTGCGCATTCGCGTTTGCAATTTCCGTCGCAATTAAATCGTAAATCAATGTATTTATAACGATTAAACGATAATCGAATAATGAGAGTGACACGCTGCAGAGCCAAAACATTGCGCGTATATTTGATTGAGTGCTGCCGAATTTGATTTGAATGCTGGTCGTCGTCGAAATGCGTTTACACCGTTATACACTTTTTGAGCTAAATAATTCAATACTTGAATTTTATATATTATTATATTAGTTGTTCTAAGACTTTTATTGCTTTTTAATTGCAACAACTTCCTATTAACTTTCCCACCCAAGACAGATAGGTCGAGAGGCTGTTTGACGACGAACCTATAGGAGGTTCATTTTGATACCAACGGGACTAAAGTTCTCTATTAGCTCCTATCTAAACCACTATGCTTCTCATGAAGCTCATCTGTACGAAAAGTTTTATCTGAGTACCCTTCGAGACGTCGTCAAGAAACCCTTGGCTGATAGTGGCGAATATTTTCCTATTTAGAGTTTTACAATGACATGGAAGATGGCTGACAGTCTCCTCCTCTAACAGGCTTTAGACTAGTGGCATGTCTTCCTATTAGACAGTGACCTGCTAGTTAGGTTAGGTTAGATGGCTGATCGATGATCACACGTGGACTGATATACCATACGTAATTTCTTGTAAAGCCATAGAAAATAAGAACTCCTGTGTTCGGACTTACAGATTGGAAAAACGCTTAGTAGCCAATACAAATTTGCAAAGGCGCTTAATTTCAACTCCAGCCAGTTCGGTGAGATATCTGAAGGTATGCGCTACCCAGCGTTTAAGTATTGACCTCTCAAACGAGGAGCAGTCATGCAAGAAGTGTTGAGTTGTTTCTACCTCATCTTCTTTCAAACAGCTTCCGCAAACAGCGTCTGGTAAGATTTCCAAACTTACAGCATGGACGCCAATAGGGCAATGGCTTGTTAAAACCCCCACAACTAGGGAGAGGCTAGCCATACTGAGGGCAAAGAGAATGCTAGATCTCTTGAGATCAATCTTGGGCTTAAAGTTTTTGCGACTGCGCAAGTACCAGTGGTGACCCAGCGCTGGCCAAGCTTCCACGAAGCCCAGCTATGCAGTAGTAGAGGATACGGAGACAATGATCCGCTCCCATTCTACCGATAGCGGTTCTAGTGTGCCTTTCCTTGTTAACTCATCAGCTTCACAATTTCCTGCGATTCTGCTATGTCTTGCCACTCATACCAGTCTTATCACAAAGACCCTCTATGCTATTGATAGTCAGGTTAGGTACTTCTCGACCAACCCTGAACGCACTGTAAATGAGTTCAAGGTTAGTATCGTAGCTGTGCTATCTGAATGAACGGTCACTTCTCTAAAGGCTCCCAAGCTGCAACAATATAGTGGTCCGAGTCGATGTTAGGACCTCCGAGCGCACGCACATCTAAAACACTGGAGACGTGTCTTCCGTCTATCACAACATGATCGATCTGGTTGGTGGTTTTTCGATCCGGAGACAGCCAGGTAGCTTGATGTATCTTCTTATGCTGGAATCTAGTACTACAGATAACCATATTTCGGGCCCCGGCGAAGTCGATCAGCCTCAACCCATTTGGGGATGTTTCCTCGTGGAGGCTGAATTTACCGACCGTAGTGCCAAAGATACCTTCTTTGCCCACCCTGGCGTTGAAGTCGCCAAGCACGATTTTGACATCGTGGCGGGGGCATCTCTCATAAGTGCGCTCCAAGCACTCATAAAAAGCATCTTTGGTCACATCGTCCTTCTCTTCCGTCGGGGCGTGGGCGCAAATCAGCGATATGTTGAAGAACCTCGCTTTGATGCAGATTGTGGCTAGACGTTCATTCTCCGGAGTGAATGATAGTACTCGGCGACGGAGTCTCTCTCCCACCACGAATCCAACACCAAACTTGCGCTCCTTTATATGGCCACTGTAGTAAATGTCACAAGGACCTACTCGTCTCTGTCCTTGTCCCGTCCATCGCATTTCTTGGACGGCGGTGATGTCAGCCTTTATCTTTACGAGGACATCTACCAGCTGGGCAGCGGCACCTTCCCAATTAAGGGACCGGACATTCCAGGTGCATGCCCTCAAATCATAGTCCTTATTTCGTTTTCCATGGTCGTCATCAAAAGCGGGGTCTCTCATCCGAGGCTGTTTATTTCTTTTCATTGGAGGTGTTTTTTATGTGGCGGGTCCCGGATGTTCTTAGGCTACCCAGAGGATACTTGGTCAAAGACCGGAAGTCGTGAGCTGCTTGAGTCATATGTAAAAGAATCGTTTCTGGCCACTCCCAAGTGAATGGCGATCAGAGAACTTTCCTCACTTGCGTGAACTTCTACACATGACTCCATCTCAATCCTGCTTTTTGAGCATCCACCGAGATTCACATATACTTATAAGACATTTGTCGTTTAGATATCTGCAAGCAGGCATAATCATAAAAAAGTCCTTCTTTTCTGGAGTCTAATTGTAGGGCGGTGCCTACTCTGGCTAGTTCATCCGCTTCACATTTTCCTGGGATATCAGTATGTCCTGGAACCCACTGCAGACATATCGAGAAATATAAAGTTAGAATCACCAAGAGGTCAAGGCCAAAGAATCACTAAATTAGACCAAACCTTAGTGATCTTAAAGCCGCCTGGCTCTCTGTGGTTATAAATACATATATTCCTTGTTGTCAGCAAATTCCTTCTCAGAATAAGAAGGCTTTCTTTAATTGCTCTGCGTTCCGCTTGGAAGATATTACAGTGCCTTGGTAGACAGAAGGCGATTTTACGGTTATCTTGTTTGGAACCATCTATATATGTAGATGCTTATCGCTGCGCCCTTGTCTACATCGCACACTTCTCTGAGAGGGAAGGCAATATTGGGAATCGAATTTAGATTCAACTCTGTAGTATCACGAAAATCCGTTGTAATGAAAAGAAACGGAAACTTTTTAAGGAGAGGATTCTCTGACATTTATCTACAGAACAAGTTTGTTGGCTGTGGGCTCCTTTAATGCCAATACCGTTTGCTCTTTGTATGCTTTTATTCGTCTTAGAGGGTATTTCTTTTCACTTATTGGCCACCTTACCAATATATCGTAAGTCATAAATAGTCTTCGAACTGCTGTGTAGAGCAAGTGAGCTAACCGAGGCGTTTATAACCATTTGGGCCTCACCGTTCTTTTAAACTTGTAAAGTGCTTTAGCTGATTTCTTTTCCCTAGCTTCCAAATTTGATTTACACAAAAGCTTCCTGCCCAGAATTAGACCCAAGTAGCTTGCCTTATTTCCTATTACTAGCCTTGTACCAATGCAATTGCTGGTATATTGTGTTTCCATCGATCATTTAATATTGTTTAAGTATAGGAAGGGTATTCGGGAATTTATCTCTTATCGAAACTGCCACATCGTCAATGTAGGCCGTTGTTTCAGATCCATCAACATTTTATTCATTGTTAAGATCCAGAGAAGTGACGATAATACCCAAAGCACTATTAACAATGATCATTCTTTTTTGCCTAGAAGTTGAAGCCTTTTGGTCTGTCCATCATCAACACTACCTCAAAGTAATTTTTTGGTATGCTTTTTGTTGCTGATGTTCTAAGATCTGAGGTATTCCTGAATAGCTGAATAGTTTGGGTCAGCTTAAGGGGATTGTGTTTCCAGCCGCCCCCGAGTGAGCCAACTCGACTCCCTATGATATTAACCTAGTTACCTACTAAGAATCTAGTTATTGCCTGCTTTCATAATCTATCGCAAGAAGACTTAGACCTATTGGCACTACGGAGAGCTTTAATGAAGACTTGGCTGTCTAATTGACGGCTTATGGCCTTGCTGGTTAAAGCAGAAGCCCACTTCGCATCTACTGTTTTCTAGTACTTGTTAAACTTAATACCCCGAAAAATCACTGAGACAATTTATTTACGCGTTCACTTGCAACACTTCGAGGTTCTTAAATTTCAAAACAGCAAACTTTTTCAAGTCACTTGACTTTGGTTGTGCGATTCGTTCAGGCGCTGAAGTAACAATGGCACTGAAAGCGAACTTTCTAGTTCGTGGAAAGCCAACTCAATGAGCTAGATATGGAGACTGCTTCGGACACTAACACACGCTCACACGCCGTACATACATACCTTCATATAGAATTGTGTGTCTGAGTGCAATGTTTTCTTGTTGTTGCAGTGTTAATTTCACTGCGTATTGCAATTGTCGTGACTGATTGTTGTTGTTGTTGTTGCAACTGCTGTTGTTGACAAGCGGAACAATGATGGTGTTTCGCCGCCAACTGTTGGTGTTGTCGAGCCTTGCAAAACCGCAGTGCCGCTACACAAGAGTGGAAGCGAATTCTTTTCTGCAGAACAAATGCCAAAACCAACAACAACAATAGTACTCAGTATACATGAAACTCAGCAATGCAATTGAAGCCACTGCGCAGGGCAGTGATGAAAACGCGACTGCAGCAGATAAACGGTGAGTGAATGTTGTACTACAGCAATTGCTGTTGCTAAAATGCACTAATACATACACATTTGTATGTTGCAGCAACACTTGATTTCAGCGCTGGCAACTACACATTCAGCTGTGTTAATTAGGCCAGCCTCGCGGCATATCAAAGTTGGTCAAAAGCGTGGTGCGGGGAAATTGTGCTAACGCTGTATTGTAGTTACCAGTGAGCCCATTCTACTCGCACTACACACGCGTTAACGCGTATCCGTTTAGTGAATGAGCAATGGCAAAGGTTCTAATTTGTTTTGGCGTTAATTGTGCCGAGTTTCATTAACACAACAGCGAGTTTACCAAAACTAAAAACAAAAAAAAGTCAACTTCATAATATAAAATATTCCATGCAAGGGCTTGTTCTCGATCGTTCAGTTTTTATGGCAGCTATATGCTACAGTGGTCCGATATCGGCGGTTCTGACAAATGAGCAGCTTCTTGGGGAGAAAATGACGAGTGATTATCTATATATCGTCACCTGAAATGCAAAATAACGTATCATCAAAAAATTCGAAATTCAGTGTCTTATTGCTTACGCTTCACTACTTCAAATTACATACATAATATTACATATGTTCAACATTTTCTCGTTCTGCGATCATATTTAAACCAGCTTTAACCAATATTAATATTTTGTTTCACTCATGTTCCATTTTATATTGTGTTTCATTCATGCTACTGTAAATTTCTGAAAATGTTGTTACGTTATTTTGCATTTCAGGTGACGATATATACTTTGTAGGGCCTGACTTTCTTTCTTTGTTCATCGTGGCAAACTTATTATAACTTAGGAGCAGGAGTAGGATTAAAATAAGCAAGAAAGTCCTAAATTAAAGGCCAGCGAGTATTTTATACTCTTGTAATTGACAAGAACTACAAGCGCAGAAATATTTTGAAGTGTTGGCGAAACTTTTTATCAAACCAGCAGTACGAGACCAGGCATCACTCCACTACTAGACTCCCCAAAAGATCGACAAAATTGTTATAAATATAATAAAGACTTGGTGGAATCAATCCCAGACTGGCCCAACAAGTAGGCAAACGTGGCTCAAAGGAAACTAATTGTCATTGTCTAATCGGCAAATATGCCAGTGGACCAGGAACGCCACAATGACTAGTGTAGTATTTTTGAAAAATTGGGAAATTGATTGGCGATTCTCTTCTTCTCGGAAAGCGAAATCGTGCTGTGAAATCACATAGCACTTGAATGTGACATTTGATGACTCTTTGCCTACAACGACGGTAGCGAAATTTGATTTAATTGTTTTGTTATATTTTTTGTTATAGCCGTTTTCGAAGCACCTACTCTGGCTAATCAAAAATCCTCGTGAAACTATTGAAGCTGTGTACTATTTAGTTAGCATAATTCGAAAGAGTTTCTGTGTGGTTTCATAGCCATCGACGAAATATGGATTCATGAGTGCATTTCTGAGGCACTCGATACAATGTACTTCAAAGAAGAGGAAAACTCTCTATCAGAAAGATGATGACCATTATTTTTGCGGATTGGCAAGATGGGATCTACGGTAATTACTTGTAGAAACGCAAAGCGGTCACAGTCCTGCAATGATGAATTGTTGGACTGATCTAACCTGCAATATGATCTAACCTTAAATATGGTCCAATTTACCAAACGATAGTGCTTTTCCATCATGACTACGCATCGGAGGAGGTGTAACCGCTGTTATCACTGCCGAATTAGGCTATTGACGGCTGCTTCATCTACGGAGTTCTCCTGATATGAGCCCGTGGAACTTACTTTTACTGCCAAATTTGAAAAAGTCATTCGTCAGACAGAAATTTGCGTTTATAAAGAAAATGTAAAAGTTATTTGTTTAAGTGAAGGCTTTAGGAGTTATCCTCAATATCGGGTTAATACATATTTAAGTGAAGTGTGATGCTAGCCGGGAATAGTATCATACTCGACCTTGTTAATGAACTCGAGCTAAATTGGCAATGCGACCGATAAAAGGAGAGAGGGATTGAGGAATTAAACACAACATTTATTTTCCTTAGTAGAGAAGACTGGACCAATGTTTTGTGAGCGGCAGTTCCAACGGTAAAATCTACATTTTCACCGATGCATCAAAGGGTGAAACAGGAACAGGAACGTGTTTTTTTCTTTAGTAATCCATACGCAGAACATAGCTTGAAACTAAACGACTACAATTCTTCAAGAGGTCAAGTGGGCTTTCCATCTAATCAGTAAGTCCATAAACCTTCTTGTAGTTATGTAAGCAGGCAGTAACTAGACGCTCAGTAGGTAACTCGGTTAGTATCGTAGGGTTAGCCTGTCATCTAGAGAAGTCGAAGATGCGGACGAGTGGCTCGCTTGGGGGTAGCTGGAAACACAGTTCCAAGCTGCCCCTGACTATTCACCTCCTTCAACGGTTATATGAAGCAATGTACCTTAGTGGAACATCTCAGGTATTGGAAGACCAGCAACGCAGGACTTATCACAAAGTTACTTTGAAGTTGCGTTGATAGTGGACAGATCAAAATGCTTCTATTTATAAGCGAAAGTGAGCTTAGTAATATTGTAAAGATCCTCATAAGGCACCATCATCATAAGATTTCGCTTTAAAAAATTGAAAAATGGGTTCGGCGGAGTGCGGGCTATTTTCCAAAACTCTCAATGCTTCATATCTTCAGTCATATTGGGCAATAGGCTGGAAAAAAATTAGGAGGCTTACCATATCCAATGAGCTGTTGAATAAGGCTTAATGTGGTTACCAAGCGGAAGCACAATATACTTAGTGAATTTAAAGCTCGCTATGTAGACTTCTTCTTGAAGATGCTTTCATGATCATAATTAATAGGTACATTTTCGGGTCTCTTTGTTACATTTCATCATATTATAACTCTATAAAATGATGCAATGCCATGCCCACTTAGCACCTATGAAAGCTGAAGCGAAACACTCAAAACCACAATGAAAGAATTTTGAATGCAAATGGGCTGCAACGAAAACAATTTGGAATGCAAGTGCTCCAACTGTGATGGAGATGCGACCAGGTGTGTCACCTGCTAGCTAACAACCCAAACACGGGCAAACAAGTATCGATACGAAGAACATGAAAATTTCAGTAGCAGCAACAACAATAATAACAGGAACAACAACAACAACTTGAGGTACATGTGTTGCGTGTTGTAAGCGTGCAATTGGTACTAATTGAATTGCATGTGTAAGCATCAGCTCTGCACATGGCCACTTTGCAAGCAGCACGGATTCACTACATGCCAGCGCTAACACGCATACAAACACACACTCACGTGTACACTACTCATATACATAGAAGCTCCTGCTCCTGGAGTGTGTTGCGTGCAAATTCGGCAATTTGGCAGCGTGCAGGCATTTGCATAAGTGTCAAGTGCATGACAAAAGAGCTTTGCTAACTGTACACATATACACGTGCATATCTGCAGATATATGTGTGTCAGTATGCGTGTGCAATTTTGCGTGTCACGTGCGTTTGTGTGCGGTTATGTTTGCATTCGTTGCAGTTAATTAGCTGCCGACAATTGCCATTAGCCGCTTTAAGCCTGCAGGGGACGGTGTGTGTATGTGCGAGTGCGCTGAACAAAAGAAAATAATTGATTTTCAGTTATAGTTAGTTGGTCTTGAAAGAGACGAAGGCAAAGAGAATGCGAAAGTTATTTCACTAGCTGGAAAGTTCTTAAAAAATGTTTAATTATTTTCTACATTTGTTCTTCAAGCTAATAGACTAAAATTAAACAGTAGACCGAGGCTACAAACGCTAGCTGAGTAAAAATTGAAAATTGTAGTTCTGCCACGGTAATCATCCGAGAGCATATATAACAGTTACTAATACTACTATATAAGACTTTTTTTTTATAAATTTCATGCACTACTAAATCTTTACCAATCAGTGTTCAATAATACCAAGTTTTGTTAAGCGCCATATTAAGCTCACTGATGAAAAAATGTATAACCTGAATGAAGATGATTCTAAAATTTCATGTGGAATTTTAATATTCTCGAAGAATAACACTATATATTACATTACTGAATAAAATCTATCATGGTCTCAAAAGCCTTTCTCAAACCACTTCGAGCAAAAATTTTGTACATTTGTTATAATACGTGGGTAATTTCCTCCTGTACTTGAATTTGAATTTTATTGCATTGTATTTTTCACATACCAGTCTTATAGTTTAACGAAACAAGGACGAGGGGACGCAATAAAAAATCAAACTAAATGAATGTGAAAGCAAAAATTGAAGCAGGCTGTGGGACAAAGCACAACAACGACCTACAACAAATGAACCAAACAACTAGACTGCTATTAATGGTGCTCAAGAGGATACACAATGAAATAGATAAATATACACACAAATGTTAACAGAGAAACAGAGATTGAAAGGAAGATATAAAAAGCGGATTTGTAGAATGAAAGGTCTGGGCACAAACTAAGTTATTTTAACTTGCATACGGGGAAGCCTACAAACCTGATGTGAATGACGAGGGAACAAAGCAGTAAAATACCGAAAGCAATCGATTCGATACCGTGGCTCGCAGTTCCGTTTTGTGTTTTTTCTCGTTTTTCACGCAAAGAGAGAACCGTACAAACAATTCGTAAAATTACTCAAAACAACGACCAAATTTCATTAACCTCAGGGCGTGCCACTAATATACGCTGTATCGACCGATTGCTTGATTGCGAATCAGCTTGCTCGTTGTGACTTTGTGTGGCTGGCTCTGTGCGGCGTGGTTCGCCCGGCCAGCTAGCGCCGTCTATCTACAAGTTCCCTCAACCACACTGTGTACAGCTGCACAAAGAGTCTTTGTTGTAGGCGAACTGTTAGAGTTCAAAGTAAATTAGAGTCCAGCGAACGAGAACTTGGCAGTGGCGTTGATATATATACATATATATATAAAGGCACAAGTAAGGTAGTGCGATGATTTGTAGGGAAGAGAATCTACATATGTTATATCAGACTGATTTAGTATTAAAGATGCTCAAAAACGTATATGAAGGTCTAGCGGACTTTAGACTTGAATTATATTGACCTTAGTGTACTCGTAGTATTTATTATTGCTTCGAGATTGTGTCTTAAAATGATTTCATAGAAACAGTAAGGTCTTCAAGCTTTTGTTGCATCACAGGTTTATAGAGTTAACCAAATTGTTGGTCTTTTCCCTGAACTTGATTCTTACATCGTGTAATATTGAGTATTGTTTTTAATCGAGGTTAAAGCACTGATCTGTTTCACTAATGGCGTTGTAGAATTCGGCAATTAATTTCTGAGACCACGCGAGTAATTCTACTGCGGTGCCATGTATGAGGTAAAGCGGTTCAAAGTAAGCATTTTGGGCCTTCTTTAAATAAATTTTATTTCAAGATGACAGAACAGGATTGGCAAATAAAACTCCTTCCAAAAACAGATAAAGATATGAAAACATGCTGAAATATACAATTTTACTTTTTGTGAATGAAGAACGACGAATCGAACTTAATTGGCTATGCGGACGACATTCCAGCAGTAATCACAGCAAGAGTCACAGAATGGGAGCGAAAAAGCTTAATCAGATCATGACACGGGCGTAAGCATTGCTCGACTCACGCAATCTCCAGCTCGGTACGGAAAAAACAGAGCTACTAAATAAGCACATATTCTTAGGACACAAAAAGGAGTAAGCTACCTAGACGTAAGGCTGGACCCTAGACAATTCCCACGACAGCCGACAGCACAGGAATTGACTCGGATTTCCTCCGACCAAGGGCTGTTTTTTCGGCGATCTAACCCCGTTTGGTTGCTTCAAAAAGTACCTCCACAGAGAAAAGTCGAAGAGTCGTCATGCCTATACAACGACGCGATAGAAGACGACGTTGAACGCACATTCTTTAAATGCCTGTGTAGGCAAAAATCACCCCATAATTGAGGGTAGGACAAATGCCTCTCATTTATGTATCTTCAGCGATTTGTCAACGATCAGATAATCGAAATATAGTATTTTTTATGGGCGCCAAATTTACCTTGTTTCAGTTCTCACCTTGAAGGGTTTGGAGAAATCACAATAGATTAATAATTCATTTCAAAAACATGAAAACGCTATGCTTTGTGTGACGGTGAGGGTCCCTTTGAACCCTGGTTATTGGGTTGCAAATACAACAACAAAAGCAAGGCGTTTTTTTTTTTCAATTACAACAACCATCACTATATAACCACGCATTTGGTCTAGTACAACCCAAAACAAGTGCGACTTGCGAGAATTGGCAATGTAAATGTTTGTCTGTAGGGAAGTACATATACTATACAACAACAATAATGCAACAACACTTCTGTATGTATACCCACACTTTAGCAACTAAATAAGCAGACAAAAAATAAATGAAGAAACGGGCGCAAAGGCGAAAATGAAATCAAAACAGAATCGGAAACTTACAAGGCACAACAAAAATTGTAATAAAATAATGTACAACAATAACAATAGCAAGAATACAGGAAATAAAAGCAAAAACTATTTCACACAAACAAATTTGTATGTGTGTGTGCATGTGTTAGCTATGTTCGGGCCTCGTACAACAGGAAGAGCTCGTAAAGCCAATAAAATACATATATTCCAATCCATGTTGCTTGTGTGCTTGTGTTGGCGGTAAACTTTTCGTTTTGCGACTTTCAATACAAGCGCAAATGCTTTTATTTATTTTATTTTCCCATTTTATTTACATTTTCATGTGTATGCTCATTTCGATTTCGATTTCGATTTCGATTTTTATTTTCAGTTGCATTCATTTACGACTACATATGCACACACACATACACACGCATATATAGCCATTTCTAGTTAGAACTGTTGTTCAGTTGGCTGCCTGATTGGTGACCAAACTTTATTATTATTGTTGCAGTTGTTGTTGTTTTGGTTACCAATGCTGGCGGCATTTTTATGATTGCATACGATGGGCCAGCTGATGAGCCCAGCTAGACGAACTTGAAACACACATACGCACACAACCAAACATTTGCCACTTTTAGAACAGCACATGCATATATACAAACACACACAAACACATACATATGTGTATATTTTAGTTGTTGCCCACGGCGTTATTTACAATATATTGTTGTGTTTTATCGATAACTTTTTATTTTCATAGGTATAGCGGTAAAATACACACGCCTGTGGTGATACAACCCTGCATTGCCGGTTTTATTTTGAAATCGCCTTCTTAGAAGGCTGCTAGATAATTTCGTTTGCTAGAGAGGAAATTAAAAGTTTTATTGCTTTAGGAATTTTTAAATCAATTTCGCAATACGTAAATGAAAATTTTAAATAAATATTTGCTACAAAGTCAATTCAGTAATAGTTTATTTAGAAGGCAATGCCATATACTACTGCGGTCAAAATACAGTAAGACTTTTTAATTTAATGTACTTGTATGTGATGTACATAAAGTACATTCTTCAACTCTTACGATGAGTGAAATTATTCAGCAAAGAAGTTCCATCAAATTTCTGGTGCCGTAATGTTCAGTATTTTGGAAAAGGGTTTCGGTAATGATTTGCCGCGAGCAAGTGTTTTTATTGCTACAAATTATTCAAAGAGGGTCGAGAACGCGTGTAATCCGATCTGAACAATTTTTTCGGAGTAACCCTTGTCAAATTTCGTGAAGATACCACGTCAAATGCGAAAGTTTTCCATACAATGCTTGAAGAGAAAATGACGTTTGCAAAATTTCAAAACGATATCTTAAAAACTGAGGGTCTAGTTCGTATACATACAGACAGACAGACTATTAACAATCAAAGATCGTTGGAATAACGGAAGGATCACTGAAAACGATTTGGAAAGATCATTTGGGCCTAAGAAAAGTGAAAGCACGATTAGTTTCAAAATCAAACTTTTTTTCGAAAATCAGCGTCGCGTTAACATCTGTGAAACAATGCATTCTAACTGTCAGGATATAATGAAGCATATTATTACCGGCCATGGGTTTTGAATCTATGCGTACAACCCAGAAAAATCGAGGTGTGGTTTACTTCGAATACCTTCCGATTAGCGAAAGTGTTAACAAGGAATACTATTTGAGTGGAATGCGTCGTTTGCGCGAAACTATTTGAGTTTTGCACGACGATAATGCACCGTCGCAATCTGCATTCATTCTTCGTGAGTAACTACCGTAAAACTGTAAAACTGTAATCTGGCACAGGGGATTGCAGTGACCAAGGACGCCTGTTGGCTTAAAATTTGGATTTGAAAAAAATTGTTGTGGTTCCGACTTCTAATAAGTTTAACTTGTACGTATCTTCTAAACTCTTCAAGCTATAATAACCAAATTCGCTCTGAAAATTATTTTGGTAACCCTACTCAGCCTGTGAAAATGAGTGATCTCAGATTACAACCCCGCCTCTTTCCACGGTTTTATTAAAAGCCACTAAAAGTGTGATAAATCTACAACTGAAGACATACCATTTTACACCAGAAGTGGTACAAAAGAGCTTTAGAGGAGCCGGTGTCAAATGCGATATATGTTAGTTGGAAACTCATATCTCGGGACTTACTCGACCGATTTCAGCCAAATTTGGTAGGAGTTATTATTCTGTCATTCCTACATTACATTCGACATAAAACTTTGCACGAATAGTGGCTTTAAGGTATGATGATAAAAAATTGTCGAAATCGGGCTACAACTGTTCCAGCGCCCACAAGCTGAATAAAAGTAAGAGCTCCCAGAACTTTTGTGAGTCATTATAGCAGCCATTTGAATACAAATTTCAAAATAGCCATATACATAAATACTATAAAAGCAACAAGAATGAGTACCATATATCTGAAGCCAAGTGATGTTGAAAGACGATTTGGTATTTCAAAAACAGCTATTAAAAGAAATCTTTTTTGCAACGGTGGGAGCCGTGCTGCATTCTGAGCTTATACAACAGAGTCAAACCATTATTGGGAAACGCTACCGATAACAACTCATAAAATCTAAGCGAGCGATTGCCAAAAAACGCGAATTCGGAATTAGATAAAAGGCAAGGATTTTCCATCTTTAAAACGCTTGGCCGCATGCTGCAAGATCGGTTAATAACTATTTGCAAAACAGCGGATGTGCGGGATCCAATTATTTGAGAATGTTTTTAAGCTAGAACTAACGATCAGGAAGGTTTTGTTATGTGTTTTATGGGAACGCCAGGGAATTTCCTACCAAGCACTGCACCCCTATGGCAGTCGGATGGATGCAATCGCCTAGAAGTGGCCAGTTTTGGCCAATAGGATAAAAATTGTATTTCATCATGACAACACTTCGATAAATTCTCGCGGAAGCTAAGGGAACTTGGTTGAAATTTTATAACACATCCACCTTATCTTCCGGTTCTGGCAGCAAGCAAGTAGTGCCTGTTCTGGTCTATTGCGAACGATCTCAATGGTGAGAAATTCGTCTGAAGAGTAGCTTGTGAAATTCAACTGTCGCAGTTTATTGCAAATAACGACGTGGATTTTTTCATATTTGACCTAAGCCGAAAGGTCAAAGATAGAATTTTCCCGATCGGACCACTATAGCATAAAGCTGCCATAAAAACGAATGGTCAAAATCAAATTCTTGTATGGAAACTAATTTGTCTAATCCAATTCACGCGTGAAATCATTTGAAATTGTAATTCAATTCACTAAAAGTATATTGAAGCAAAATATATGTATGTACATAGTATGTACGTATATACCACGACTTATATGTGTGCATTCGTATAGTATGTATCTATGATACCGCTACATGTATGCAAACACTTTAATAATAAATAAATTAAATAGCCACAACAAAGTCAATATTGATCGAGTGATTTATTTCATTTGTTAATTTTTTCTGCGGCTACTTGATATGCTCCCAGTTGTAACTACATGCCACTACATATGCATACATATGTTTGTTTGCGCATGTGTGCATTTGCTTGTGCAATTATAGAGTAATAATGTTTATTTTAATTTTCGCAATATAACTATTCAGTGGCTGGAAAATTACGCCCAAACCGCAGTAAAGCATACTTGAGGCAATTAAGCGAACGATATCGAAGACTCGCACGCGTAGCACGCACCAACAAACAGTCTGACGCGCAAATAGTAGTATATTTGTGCGCTAGAGGCACCCTGTAGGGATATTTATTAACCCTTTGGTATTGGTTTCCGCTACGTTAATGCCTGTAAGTGTTATTGGATTATCTGTAATCATTACCTATCACATATACATACTTTAAGTGTCAATCTGTCATTTGCTTGCTTTACCAATATATCCATATTATTTGCACTCACTTATTTATAATGGCTTCGACTTTATGGTAG
Source organism: Bactrocera dorsalis (assembly GCF_023373825.1). Lineage (NCBI taxonomy): Eukaryota > Metazoa > Arthropoda > Insecta > Diptera > Tephritidae > Bactrocera > Bactrocera dorsalis. The sequence goes on along the minus strand of NC_064304.1, from coordinate 106,496,283 downwards.
AGTTCCCTGCGATACCGCCGTTTTATTGTTGGCTTCTCCATATCTTTATTGACCTTTCCTCGACCCAACGCGTTCGCATGATCCAGCACCCAACTGGAATTCGGCAAATCATAGGCGAGACCCCAATTTAGACCCATGCTCAAATATTGATAATTAGGGTTGCCAACCACTCCGGTAGTCAAACAGATGGTACACTGTTTAATAAAAACATATAGAATAAATCTAAAATCACCGTATTGTAATGTATATTAAGTATGACCGAGAGATGGAAATCCATAATATGGATTTGCTGAGATGAGCTACTTAACCTACATACCCAAAAAAACCGGGACTTTACCTCAACATCTCGAATTCTAAGTCAAACTAAAAAGTCAAGGGACTTCTCTTATTAGAAATAGGCCTAATTGTAATAATTATCAGCTCGTAACGACTTCAGTAATTCTAAGTCAGTTACATATACTGATTTATTTAGAGAGTACTCTGGATCAGTCAAAAATATCGTCAGTGATAATAAGAAAGTAATGGAAGATAATTTTGAGGTAATCAGGAAACTTCGAACGGCTTATGACCGACAATGTCTGGGACTCCACGTTTTTCAAAACTCACCCATTTTTGACTTAATATTCAAATTCTTGTGACGTATTTTGACCCATATGTGGAGTACATATATATCATGGACAGAAATCAAAACATTATTATTAGCAATGTGCAGACGTGTTTCTTAGCGATTTCCTAGTCATAGCTACGTTCAAGCGTTCCTGCAAGCATATCAATGAAATGGTTTCATTTCCTAAATGTCGTGTTGAAATAAATGTTCGCTAGATGTCGCAGTTGACAAGTTTTTTTTGAAAAAATCGCAATTTTTGAGCTATTTTCACTCTTAGTCGAAAAATGCGGCGGATCAGATCCAGAACGTCTATCCACATCAACTGATGATTAACACGTTAATAAAATAAAGGAGTTGGTGCTTGTGAATCGACGATTTACGGTCAGAGATCTTACTAGTATCACTGGCATATCGGAAGGTTCAGCGAAAACGGTTTTGATAGATAATTTATGTGTAATAAAAGCGAAAGCACAATTGGTTCCAAACTCACTCATTTTTTTTTAAAAACAGCGTCGCGTTAACGTCTGTGAAACAATGATATCCAACTACAAGGATGTCATGAAACATATTATTACTGGCGTTAAGTATATGATTTATGCTTAACATGGCAAAGGTAAGCCGAAGCCGAAAAAAACACTTCAAACCAAGTCAGAAATCAAGGTTATTTTGACAGATTTCCTTGATTATGGAGGTGTGGTGCACTCCAAATTCCTTCCGACCGGTCAAACTGCCAACAAGGAATACTATTTCAGCGTTATTCGTCCTTTGCAGGAAGCTATTCGTAAAAAGAGGTCGGACTTAAGGGCCGACAACTCTTCGATTTTGGACCACGATTATGAACTGTCGCATACTGCATTGATTCTTCGTGAGTTTTTCGCCAAACCACCGCAACCACCGTATTCGCCTGATTTAACTCCGTGTGACTTCTGGCTTTCAACAAACTCAAATGACCGCCCTCGCGTCCGTTTTGAGTCCATTGAATGTATTAAACGTAAATCGCTATGCGCACTGCAGGCTACTCTGGAAATTGGCTTTAACGACTCTTTCGGGAATTGAAAAAAAAAACGTTGGCACAAGTGTTTTAGGGCCAAGAGGGATTACTTTGAAGGAACGATATTGAATTTTAAATTAAATTAAGTAGTTTAAAATTATTAACAAAGTCTTACTAATTTTTGCTTATAGCAGTATATACAAAGAGATATATTCTACCGCTAACTGTATATTAAATAGTTGCGTACACTTCATCTAACTTCAAGTTGGTAAAGAGTCACAAACAAAATGCACCAAAGTGTACTCACTGCAAATGATGAGCCCACTGGAAATGCCAAGAAACGCTTGCGACGTGTTAAAAGTTGTTCCGTCTTCGCCACATCCCGCACACTTGTGAGATTATAAATGCCGGTGTTGTTGTTTTTGCAGCTAGCACACTTGTATTGCGTTAAGTGCGCAAGTTTCTGATTTGACTGCGAAGCAACAACGAAATTCTCACCAAAATCTAACGCCTCGACTGACTTGGCATTGCCTGTGGCGACATTAGCAATGGCAACAAAAGCAAACAAAGCGTACGCGAGTATTCGTCGGCTTACAATGGTGTTGCATGCGAAAAGTACTTGCAACATCGTCGCTGGTGGCCTGCTTCTGTCGCTGCTGCTATTGTTGCCAGTTGACAAACTTGCTGCTGCTGTTGTTGTTGCTGTTGTTCGCGAAATTGTTGCAGAGATTTTAGTTTTGCTAGCGGTATGCTGTTGCTGTTGTCTAACGGAATGTGCGGATTAGCTGTCACAAGCGAGCTGCGGTGGGAAGTCAAAGGCGCGGCACAATGATGTGGCGACAACGCTATTGTGTTTTCCCGTTGCTGTATGTATATATGTTGTTGTTGTTGTTGTATATACATATGTTGCTGTTGCTGTATGACCACAGCGCAGGAGTTTGTTTACAGCGGCAGCCTTGTGCTTCTATGCGTCACAAATTCACTTGCCGCCAGACTTTTCAGCCAACTTTTCTTTGTGCTCCACGGAAATTTCTGCTGTACCGCTATTCGAAACTGGTGGCAATCCACTTTGTTCGAGTGTCACTTTGATTTTGAATCGAGTTGAGCCGTTCGCCTACAATTTCCCGGCGACTGCTGCGCAGTTTCTTTGTTTCACGCTTGACTGCTGCAAACAGAAGGCGGAATATGAGGCGAACAACAACTTAAAGCGCAACAACAACAACAACAAACTGTTTAGAGCGCAAAAACAAAATCGTGGAGACGAAAAAAACAATAAAAACGATTTCTGGCATGACAATTTCAATGCCACTTTAGCCACAAATTGTTTGTTGTTGTTGCGTTGGTTGTTGTTGTTGGTGGGGTTGTGTGCAGTGACTAGCTGCTGTGATTGGTAAGGAAAGTAATGGTTTTTATAGCAGGCAAGTAGTTGTAAATGTTGTTTTGTTATTCTGATCGTTGTTGTTGCTCTGATTGTTGTTGTTACTTGTGTTGTTGTTATTGCTGCCAGTAATCGCTTGGTCGAGTTTTCTCCAAGTTCCTTTACCAATATTCCTACCGTCTTTGTATGCTGTCACCATTACCCTTACTCTCCAAGTCCCTCCGCTGCGCCCGACAAATGACGCAAATGTTGACAACGACAAAAACAATTCAAATCCCACCAATCCAATCAATTCCGGCAAAGCAAGTAGTCAAACAACCAATCAACCGACCAACCGACCTTCCGTCGCTCCGTCCAAGCGTCCATGAACATAATCACCTCTGTGTTGTTGCTTTTGTTTGTAGACGTACATATACATGTGTAAAACAAAAGCAACATGGGCGCACAAAAGAGAAGCAGCAGCAGCATCGTGACGACACGAATGGCAGACGCAAGCGAGGCGTGATGCGAGCGCATGGAGAACAAAGAAAGTCGAGTGTATAATTTAGTTGTTAATTAAATTAGTTCGAACCTCTTATTGCAGAAGTGGTTCACTTATTGTTCTAAATGCTAACAACAACAACAACGAAAACTATTGGGCACATTTGCGTTAAGTGCTAACTACAATGGTAAATAACTGAATACGTGCACTCTACATAGTACCGTTAAGTAGATATATATTATATAATTAAAAAAACAAATAGATTTCTAGGAAAGTTTGCCAAACGATTTTTTAATAAACACTGTACGGTCTATTACTTTTTAGTCGAAGAGCTTGGATGTGTCAGATTTTGACTATATCTTTGATATTTTCAGAGTCAAAATCTATGTAAAATGGAGATACCTTGGTGAGAATATAAAATTTGAAAAGCGTAATCATAGACAAGCGAATACTTAATTCTTCATGAGGCGTTTTCTGGTAGAAGCAGGGAGCAGAAGGCTTAAATTACTATGAAATACTTGGATTTTCATTCGCCCAGGGAATGTCTACGCGGCAGTAGTCTTCAAAATTATTTGCTGCATGTACTCTGCCGTTAAAACAACCACATTTTTCTAAAACTATGAAGAGAATGAGAACTCCCTATTAAATTATGTCGGGTTAGGTTAGCTTCAGTTAAGGCGCAAAGCTGATCTTCGCTACAAAGGTAAAGCGGGATCTCACTTGAACAGATGTGACGGTTGGTATATTGTAATTTTCACAACTCCTGGATCACAAGACCCTTTTAGATCGGCGAAGGATCGACCTTGAGCCTTCCTTTATTTGTTAGGTAGATAATAATAGTCTTAGTCACTTCGGAAGGTTAGCCATAATTACCAAGATGTTTCAATCTCGCAAAAGCTTGACAATTCAGAATAAAGTGCTATAAGGAAGAAAGCATAAATATTCGAAGCCCAATTGCGTTGTCTTGGTGAAACAGTTTTTTCTTTTTATTCAAATGCGACCGTTTTTCGGTGATATCGTTCTTCAAAATGGTTTAATAACGCTATGTCAAAGTAGCTATTGATGGTCCTTCCGTTTTCAAGGTAGTCAATAAAAATTATTCCATGCGCATCCCAAAATACAGACGTCATAACTTTGTCAGAGGTCTGTTGCGGTCTTTCACTCATTGGACCGGGTTCAACGTTTGCAGTTCACTCAGATGACTGTCTATTGGACGTCGGAGGGAAACGGTGGAGTCATGTTTCATCCATTGTCAAATATCGACGCAAAAACCCTGGTTTCTTACGTTTGAACATCTCCAAACACGGCTCTAAATTATCAACTAGTCATTGTTTTAGATCAAAAGTGAGCTTGCGCGGCACGTGCTTTGCCCAGAGCATTGACTTATCCAACTTTTCGTGAATGTTATGATGTACACATTCAGTTGATGTCTTTAGAGTGCATATTATCTCGAAGAACTTTATTTTACAGTCATCCAAAATTATTTTGTGAATTTTTTGATGTTTTCGTCGGTAACAACCTTGTTGGACATTGACTGCTTTCATCGTCTTCGGTGGCCTTGGATATTTGTCATGTGATGAGAAAGTCGATCAGACAGGCAATTTTATTGTGTCGAAATGTCTATAAGTCGATTTACCAATATACATGAAGTCGTATCCAGTGGCCATAGCCGGTATAGGGAGCTCTCTCTACTTCGGTGTCGTAACACCTCATTGCTAGTGTTTTGCGTCAAAGTTAGCACCCATGGCATTTCCCATGGTGTTTTGGAATAAGTTATGTGTACAATTCCTTTTTTATATTGTGTCTTGGTGGGCTATATATTGAAGTAATAGTACTTATTTTTCTGAAACCAGAATCAACCGGGCTATATATTGAAGTAATAGTACTTATTTTTCTGAAACCAGAATCAACCGATATGGCCGTGGTTTAGAGTTTTGGGACTCTTGTATTCATTTCTTCATAGTGAGGAATATTATCTATGACAGTTATGGCACTCTCCCCTCTCGTTGGTGATTCGAGCAATACTTCTTTTAGTTTTTAAACTTAACGAAAGTTTAATTTGTAAAATAGGTCTCTGATATAAGACAAATATCAGCTTTTTAAGTTGGAGTAATGCCTTCAATTTTTTTCTATGTATTGTAGTAAAAGTCAACATTAACAAAAGAAAATTTCAAAGCACAAAACGTATCGAATAAATCTATTCTATCTATTAGAGGTATTCGGTGGATTACTTGCAACTTACATATGCAACTGCCTGCTAATTGCCGTTACACGGCGTTAACGAAGAGGAAAACAGCACTTTAAAGCTATTCACCATCAGAAATCTGTACATTTGCAAATGAACAACGTTGCAAGTAACTCGAAGCGGCAGCAAATGCCCAGCATGTTGAACATATTGGTATTGCTAGCAAAGCTGCTAATTTGTTGCAACCTCATTGCGGACACGGCAGGCACAACACATACAACAACAACAGCTGCGGTCACCAGCATGCTAGCAACGGCAAGTCAACGCAACATGCCACACAATTGGCTACGACGGCAGCGCAGGTATTTGCTGTTTGAGAAGGGCTCGACAGTGGGGGTGAGTTATTAACGGCCAGTTGAGGCAAGTTACTGTACTTTACTGTATGTACTGTATGTAAAATGCATTAAAATAAATTTACACTACAATAATCACATACACACAAACGTTGTGCCACTTGTCTCTGAATTTTTGCCCCCCTCTCCTGTACTCTTTTCCAGGCGCAAATGGCCGGTACGAAAGCGTTTTTACCAGAGCGTCCGCGTGGTCTGTTTCAAATCTTTGAAGCCACCGCCAACTATGAATTGCCCGCATCGTTGGACGATCTATGGCCTCAACGGACGAAAGCGCATTCGTCGGCAACAACAACAATAAAACACAACGCCACAACTAGTGCCGCTGCAAAGCATACGCCGAAGTTAGGAACCTTTAACGGAAGTAACGGTTATAGCAATTACAACAACAGCAGCAACGACGAGATGTGGCTACCAACGTGGCATGCAACTGACGATTGGCCTGCAGCGGCAGCCACGATGCCGACTTGGTGGCAAGTGCAACAACAACAAAAAAGAAAACAACTACCACGCAGAAAACAACAACAAACTCAAAAACAATACTTTGCTCGTCAGCAACATCGATTTCCTTCGGCGTTGCAAGAAGCGAAATCATTGACATTCGCGCCGCCCATATTGTCAAGGCAATTCGCCGCTCATCCGGCGTTGCACCAACACTCCGTGTGTCTGCGACGAAATGTTTACGGCAATTGGCAAGACAACAACGTCGACAGACGTTTGTGTGAGGCCGTTTCGAAAACGTTGGGGCGTGGTCGCAAGCGGCGGAGTATTGGCGCTGGTGACGATTCTGTTGGTATTGGTATTGGTGTTGCGGGCGACAAGGAAAACAATGATGATGCTGTCCATCGATTTGATGAGCGTCCTGATGAATTCCATTTTGCCACAAATGCTGAGCGCATTTTCTTTGATTTGCTGACGCAATGGACACAAGTGTACGTATTTTTGTATATTTATAGATAGGTAAAAGGTAACAACAGCAACAAAATATTTGATAAACACACATATTTTTCTTCCTAGTCACTTCCAGCACCTCAATTCCGCTTGCAGCTCTAACTCCTTTCCATGCCCGCCCAAACCCATTTGCACCTAACTATTTCCTCAAAATTGCTTGCCATTTATACCCATGGGCACATATACACTCCTAAATAACAACAATACCTCTCTTTGTTTGCCTAATGTAAACGTTTATAGTTGTTGTTGCGCTTGTTGGTCATGTACTTGTAATTGCATTGTAATTACACCGCTAATTGATTTCATTAAGTTGCGGCCCCCTTTAGTCGCTTACGCCTTATCAAACAGGTTCTCTGTTCATTTTTTGGTTCATCGATTTACATTCCACTTCCGCATATGGCTCGCTTCCGGTGTGCCTCGGCGCCTACTGCTCGAATCGCTGGCTTGCTATTCTGTTGCATAAACAATAGACATAATTACCCATCGCATTACTGTATAATGCGCACCTTCTGTGAAGCTCGCCATTTGCTGTTGGCTCGTGGACAATCGCTGTTTCACGATTTGCTGCGAGTTCTAGTCGAGTGAGTATATAGTATATAGTATATAGAATTATATATATATTATAAATGGAATATGTATAAGCACATTTTTGAAAAAGGGGTTACACGAAAAATCGCTTGATCTGTTTTAGGAAATTTCGATTCTATATATACTTATTAGGATGGGTGAACAAAAAAATGTTTGGTATTCGGAAAATAGGTTCTTAGACACCTCTTAGCAAATCTCTATACGTATGAATTTTTAATTGTAACCGGAAGGTCCTCTGCCTAATGATAAAGGGTGATCCATTTCGAAACTCCCTACTTAAAAGAAAGTCAGAAACTTTAAATTTATTTGAAAGGAAATACTTTTTTGAAGGTCATCTCTTTCAAATGTCGGCCACGGCTACGTCTCAGATGGTCCATTCATTAAGTCCAATTTTCGATGACTCGTTCAAGCATTTCGACCGGTAACTGGGGAATGATACGCGTGCTGTTTTGCTTTAAGGCCTGAATCGAAGTGGGATTGTCCATATAGACTTTAGACGTAACATATCTCCACAGGAAAGATCTACCGATGTGATATCACACGATTTTGGTGGCAATCCACTGGACTGAAACGTGAAATTATCTGCTCACCGAAGTATTCTCTCAATAAACCTATTGATTGATGCGATGTGTGGGAAGTGAGCCGTCTTGTTGAAACCAAATGTCGCCGAAACCACGAGGTTCAATTTCAGGTATCAAATAGCATCATAGCACGATAACGGTCGGCATTGACGGTTACGATCTCACCGGCATAGTTTTTGAAGAAATCCGAACAGATGATTCTACCGGTTCACAAACCGCACCAAGCCGTTGTTTTTTTCTGGATGAAATGGCAGCTCTTGAATTTCTGCAGGTTGCTCTTCGTCCCAAATGCGGCAATCGACTTTCCACGGTTTTCGTGTACACTCTCAGGTACGGCTGCTATATTTTCTACACTGCGTGCTGAACGTGGTTTATTCGGTCGAATATTATCTAATAATGAATGGTAGGTTTCAAGAGGGGTGATGGTGTCGCGAATAGTACTCTCAGTTGGCCGCTTATGTTGACCATAAGTTGAGCAAAAAGTGAATTTTCGTAAAAAAAGTTGAACGATTTGTAAATGTTGTTCAGGCGTTAGTCTTTCCATGATAAAATGTCAAACAATACTGAACAAAAGTAATGTGACTGCTTGACACAACTCACGCGTGTTCTATTAAAAAAGGCTACTGAAAAAAGTACCTCTACTTGGATCACCCGTTACCACAATGGCTACGTAGCGGAATGCAATTGATGTGAAGTATACCATAATTGCTGTCATTTCTTTAATTTAAGTTGTATTTAATCTGAGAAAGGTCTTGCTGTGAGAATTAGTTTCTATTATTTTAAATTTAATTATATTCTATGTCACAGATGCTGTAAAGAATTTTACATATTTTAACATGGCACTATATTTCATTTGAGCTACAACTTTATTAACCTCATGTACTCTGTCGCGAACACAAACACTCGGCGCGCCGTTCTCTTTATCTCCGGTTCGCGTGCAGTCACTCGTCCATTCTAATTCAACGTAATGAATGTCAGTTCGGACAGAAAACTCGATTAAATGCGACTTTATTATGTTCTCTTATATACCAAACCGCATAGCAGATAGCCACAAGCAATCTTCGTGTGCTATATAACTCTTCGCCGGTTTTTTTTTAATATTGTTCCTTGGCACTTCCACTACACTTAGCAGTCACTCATAATTTACGTGAGATGCTGGAATAGGACAAAGTAAAGGATGTGCATTTTTTCATTTTTCAACTGGACAGTTGCAAGGCGGAAAATGGTTTTAAATAGCCGCAGCTAAACGTGGTTGAAGTGGGTGAGGAAGGTTAGATGCTGGGAGGGGAATATATAGAGAATGTAAAAAACTATGGTAATAAAAAGTGAGCTTGTATGTATGTATGTTATGGTGGGTTATTAAATTCAAAAAAGTATTGTTTTTAATAACTTTTCACAGTTAATATCTTTTAAATGTTTAGGTTTAAACAAAATCTTTGTGGACCTTTCTTGAAGAACATTTAATTACCTTCAACACCCACAAAACGAAATATTTTTTTAAGCATTTGGAAGCGATGGTGGATATTGTTATTTTTCTGGGTAAGCAGTTATAGTTGTATGAGTATACCTATTCCTAATTCGTACTCTTGCGTTTTGCCCGCGCACCCCGGAAACGTGAGTAACCCTTCAGTAAGATGCGGTAGCCAACCCGTGTGGGGGCTGGGGTCACGGAAATGAGAGGAAGCTTCAGTGAAGCCATGCAGACATATTCGATTTAAGGGTTCGCTGAAGTCTAATTGTAGTGTCTGTTCACCAAAGTTGCGGCTGCGATAGGGCGTCGGTCTTGAAACAAGCCGCTGGCTATTTAAATGTGTGTAAAGTTTTATATAAATCGCCTAGCGAGGTTGTATGCTGGGTTTGGGACCCGCCACGTAGAAACCATTCCTAATGAAAAGGAAATAACAGCCTCCAATTAAAGAACATCTGGGCATGGCGAACCCGATACCCCAAACGATGACGATGGAATTGACGAGCAGGGGCCGATTGGAACCTACGTGTGCCCAATCCAAAAAACAGGGGGCCTCACAATCTGCGCCAACTACCTTTGGCTAAGCCTCCTTAATATTGCATATAAGGCCTTTTCGAGCACAGTGTGTGAAAGAATGAAGTCTACCGTCAACAAACTAATTGGACCTAATTAGTGTGTGTTTAGACTTGGAAAATCTAAGGACCCGTGAAAGGAGTATCGACATACTCCACCTCTTCATCGATTTTAAAGCCACCTTCGACAGGAACACCAAAAGCTCCGTCAGCATAAGGAAGGACTTCTCCGAGATGGTTGATACCAAAAAAGGTTTCAGACAAGGGGCCGCAGAGCTTAACCGAGCAGATACAATCTTCTATAAGAGTGAGAGCTGCTGGCGTCCTCCGATGATATACATCAACACCAGTCTGACAAAGGAGTATATGGGTCTGGTTGTGAATGAGGATAAGACGAAATATCTCCTGATATCAAACAGACCGTCATTGCATTCACGACTTGGCTTACACGTCACTGTTGATAATAATTACCTTGAAGTCGTAGATTATTTCGTCTATGTTCATCTTCTTCTTAATTCGTCTATCTAGGAACCGGTATTAACACCAATAACAATATCAGCCTTAGGAGGGTTCGCTAGAAGGGTTTTGAGGAAGATTTATGATCCTTCGCACATTGGCAACGGCGAGTACCGCAGTCGATGAAACGATGAGCTGTACGAGATATACAGCGACATTGACATAGTTAAGCGAATCAAGAGACAGCGGCTGCGCAGGCTAGGTCATGTTGTCCGGGTGGAAGAGGACAGCTTTTGAAGGTTTTCGATTCACAACCGGCCGTTGGAAGTAGAAGAAGTGGAAGACCTCCTCCCTGCCGGAGAGATCAGCACGTAGTATCTCAAAGTGAAAAACCGCTTTGTTTTTACTCACCCCAATGTATATACGTATATGTTGTGTGTGGGGCAAGTTATAGATTTTCATGCATAAGTGTATGTGTGTTGTATTAGAAGCTCGAATAAAATTCAATTTTATGTATTTTCTCAGCCAACGCGGTTCACTGCAATTTTTTCTGGCCTTACAAACCATGGAAGCATGTATGTACGTGCGTATATGTGTATATATTTGCTGCAATTTTAACAAACTATGCAACATTTATTTACTTGCTTTTTCTACTCCTTTCTTTTCATGCGCGTCACACTTGCCGTTGTTGATTACTCCGCCGGATTATCCATACAAATGTACATATGCATACATACACAAATGTTTGTGTGTGCGCAAGCAGTGCCGCATTGCCGGCCGCACGTCGTCATGCCACATATAAAAAAGCGATTTCGCATGACAATTTAAGCGACTGCGCCCAACACTATGCAACGCTCTGCGGCTTAAGTTTTCTGCAACATTTCAGCGAAGCTGTGCATGGACGATTTATGCAGTAACCACAAGCGAGTGAGGGCGAGAGAGGAGTCAGAGAGAGAGAGAGAGAGACAGCAGTGCGTATAAGCATTCACACACACACACACACACACATGTAAGCAGTGAACAAATTGCAATTTCACACACACACAAGCGCTTGTGCAATAAATAAATACTAGCGGCGTGTAAGCGCAAATGTTTTATAAAATATGGCCGCCCAATCGCAATGAAATGTAAATACAGTTAAATACGCGTATGTATGTATGTGTGTGTGTCGGCGCAATAAAATACAAAATACGCAATGTAAATAAAACATAAATAAAAATCAGTAAATAAAAGTGACAAGTATTAAAAATAGCGCATCCGCATGCCAGTATTGACGCGCTGCTGTTTGCATTGTTGTTGTTGCAGTTGTTGCCTTTACTTTATGCGCTTTTTCTTTAGGCCATATTTGGCTGTATTCATTTTATTATCTGCGTTTGGTGTCGCTTAACAAGCATATACTTGCTTTCTTTTTGACAGTGCTGCCACCCTTTTCATAGAAAAGTTCGCTTTAAAAATATATTTATTATATTTTGCATATTACTTAGCGGCTACTGCAGCGCTTCTGAGGATATGTGTTGTTAAAAATGTAAATTTATTTTAGTAGTATTTCCACAAACAACTAAAAGTACACAGTTCTTCACACTTTTCGGATGGAAAATTCTGATAAAAAAAATAAAATATGTTAACTTCGGTTGCATCGTAGTTATGATCATTTGCATACAGGAAAATGTTCCATACATGATTGGTCACTTTTCGTGGCTGCTATAGACTACAGTAACTCGATTTCAATAATTTGTTCGGTGACTGTAGATTTAATTTTGTTGATAATTCATGACAAACTTCGTGAAGATATCTTTTGAAAAAATTCTCAATTGAACCAATTCTTCGTTGATTGCATTATTGGCTTAGGCAATGATTCATGATAATGAATGAACGTCTAGCCACAATCCGCATCAAGGAAAAGTACTTCAACATATCGCTGATTTGGTATGTCGCTTTCAGTTCTTGTGCTCGATGTTTGGATACCACATGAATTGTCTGTGAAATATTTAATGGACCGAATTAACATCTGCGATTATTTGCTGAAACGAAATGAAATCGAACCATTTCTGAAGCGAATGGTAACAAGAGATGAAAAGTGGATCAAATACGACAATGATGTGCAAAAAAAACATAATCGAAGCGAGGTGAGGCTCAATAAATTGTCGCAAGGCCAGGATTGATGCCTCGAATGGTTATGCTGAGTGTTTGGTGGGATTGGAAAGGAATCATCCACTATGAGCCCACTCCAGCCTAGTTGAACGATTGATTGTACATTTTACTGTCAACAACTGATGAGATTGAAGCAAGCAATCGAAAAAAGTGGCCAGAACTGAAAAAAAGAAAGGGCTTCGTCGCCATCAGGACAACGCTAGAAAACACAAATCTTTGAAGACTTGGCAAAAACTGGGAGCACTTGGCAGGGAAGTGTTGATGCATTCACCATATAGCTCTGATCTTGCAACATCGGTCTATCATTTGTTTCGGATGGATAACGTCTTTAGCGGAAAAATGGCAAAAAATGGTCGTCCAAAATGGTATATATTTGGTTCATTAAAGTGTATTATAACTATAAAAAATGAAAGTTGAAATTTGATTAGAAACACGAAAAAACTTATTAGACTACCTTGTACCTTGTAGATTAAAAAGTAAATAAAACATTAATGTAGTGCCCAGATCGCTATCTAGGGATATGCTTGTCATGGAAGGCAACATTAGATCTGCATGTGTGAAGAACAGTCCTGGACATTCAAGTATATGCCACTGAGAAAAGTTTTATGTATATGACATTTAATGTTCGCCGTTAATGTTCCAGCCGTGAGAGAGTTCGGACTATCGTAAGTTAGACTTCATATTCTCGGGTCGCTTTGAGTTGGAATTTCGAGGATTTTGAGATTGCCGCAAAATGGTTGGTTTTGGGTGTTACCGGCGATTGTAAAGGCTCTTTTTGTGAAGAAGCGCAGAGGTTGGCACAGCAATTCTAGAACTCGCGACGCAGTCTTCAGAACATGAGTTGTTCGGAGCTGCTGCCACTTCTAGCACCTGTTTAAGTTTGAATTTTTTTCTTCGAAAACTCTTTGATAATTGTCTACCGATCATATATATTAGATATCCTACCTAGACATAATAGATATCCTATCTTTGCTTGAAATACGTTAGGTTAGGTTAATCTGTTAGGCCAATAAGCCACGCATAGACCAGTTTGGTTCTTTGCGATACCAGATGGAGTTAACTGGCTAAGTACAAGAGAAGTAGTCATCGTTTAGGAAGCCTGCACTTTACGCGAATTTTAACAGACAGTGACCAGTTAGTATTTCCAACTCGTTCCTTCAGTCTCTTCTGTCGAGTGCCAATAGGAATTTTTTGTACTTCCGATCTATCATTTTGCACATGACTTTTGCAGTTTTGCACTAAAATAGCTCGTTCCATCGGGTTTTGATTTTCATTACCATGCTTCTGACAAGATGTTCGTATAGACAATGCGAGGGTTTCACAATGTTTCCAAGATTTCATATAGAAAACAAAACAATTGTTGAGCACTGTTATAAAAATTGCTCCACTGTGAATATTAAAACCACTGATGAAGACAAATAAATAAATTTGAGAAAAAATGAAATCTTTTTCAGGGGATATAACAAATAAACTGGATTCGACGAAGCTCTTTGTTGCTAAAGTTCCATTGAACGCACAAGTTTTTTGTTGATCAACCTCGGGAAGAAAAAAATGAGAGTTGAAAAGTTCAAAAGCATGTCATTTCACGGTTAAACAAAGAACAACAAATTTGTATTTATTTAAAAGGTTTGCCAAAGTCAACCGTGTGCACCAACAGGAGCATCGCTTTTTTGCGGCTTAAGCCTACCCATTTTGGCGAGTATTTTAGCGGCGCAATTACAAATATTGCATAAATGAATTATATATAGTTGGTGTATGTGTGTGCATGTCGGCGTTGCTTTTGTATATTTGTACGTGTGTGTGTGTGCAGCGTAAGTTTAACAATTTTTTCGAGTTGCAAAGTAATAAAGATTTGCAGTTGGCAAGCACTTTATCGCTCTCTGTGCAGAAATTACGGCGTAAAACTGGTTGCCATGGCATATTGTTGTTGCTGTTGTTGTTACAGTTCGGTAAACAGTATTTGCATTTGCAGCAAATACCAAATTAATGGCTGTCATATTCAATATTCAGTTTGTGCGCAATGTTGCACAAGTGTGTGCGTGTGTATTAGTGAGTTTTTTTTTTTTTTTTTTTTTTTTTTTTTTTTTTTTTTTTTTTTTTTTTTTATAGTAGGGGGAAGCATCGAAAGCCGGAGTGCGGAACTTTAATCCGCTAAACCTAACCTACTCCCAACTCAGGACTCTCCCACGGAACCACCGATTAAGTATTACTTCGTGGGAGGGACAGGACATTTAAGTCTCCTCTATTGTGCGGACTAACGGACGCCTAACTTGTTCAAAAAATCTCAGTTTTGTCATTATGGATGCTGACGCTTCGCTGACAGCTTTCCAATTATCAGTCGACTGACACATGAGTGTCGTTAAATTATCGACCGTGAAACTACCACCGAGTGTGGTTTTTTAGTTTTTCCCTTGTATTTGAAAATCGAGGGCAATTAAAAAATACATGCTCAGAGTCTTCTATATGCTCTGTACATGTCGGGCAGTTCGGACTAATGTCATTGTGGAATCTGAAAAGGTAACTTCTAAAGCACCCATGCCCACTAAGTATTTGGGTCAGATGAAAACTCTAGGTCCCCATGTCGTCTGTCTATCCACGAGTGGATGTCAGGTATCAGTCGGTGGGTCCAACGCCCTTTGGATGAGGAATTCCACCGCTCCTGCCACATTTTAATGCTTTTGTTCCTCTCCTCTGTCTTTGCCGATACTGTTTTAGGCGCCGATAGATGATATAAACGCTCGAGTTCATCTCCCTGGATGTCAATGGGCGGCATGCTGGCTAATACTTCAGCAGCGTCGGTAGATGTAGTCCGGAACGCACTTATTACTCGAATTGCAGAAAGCCTATGCACTGCAATTATTTGTTTAGCATATGCTTTTATATCCATTGCCTGTATCCATACTGGTGCTGCATACAGTATTACGGAGCTCATTGCTTTCGCTATCAGGAATCGCCGGCTGGAACGCACACAGCCTGTATTGGTCATCATTCTCGATAGCGCATTGTAAATTTTGTTTGCTTTACTGGATGTATATTCCAGGTGTTCTTTAAATTTTAATTTAGAATCTAATATTACTCCCAGATACTTCAGTTGCGGCTGCGAAGTAATATCGCACTCCCCTATGGAGAGCTCTATTTGTTCCTCTACCTTCCTGGTGCTTATGAGCAAAACTTCAGTTTTTGCTCCGCCAGCTCCAGACTCACAGATGAGAACCAATGGCGTAGGCCATTTAAGCACTCATTGCATTTGTTTCTTAGGTCGGCTAATTGTTTGGCCACTGCTACCACCACGAGATCGTCCGCATACGCTATTAGTTTCACGTCTGTTGGTTGCTGTCTTTTTAGCACCCCGTCGTACATGAGGTTCCATAATAGTGGGCCTAACACTGACCCTTGGGGTACTCCACTCGAGATAGAGTAGCTCTTGGTACCTTCGTCTGTATCAAAAAGTAGCCTTCTGTTTTTAAAATAGCTCAATATAATGTTTATGAGGTATTCAGGGGCGTGTATTTCATCCAGGGCTTCGATTATGTGTGCCCATTTTGCCGAGTTGAACGCGTTCTTGACATCCAGGGTAATCAGCGCGCAGTACTCTTTTTTTTGCCACCTTTCCATCTTTTGCCACTTACTGCACATTTCGCAGTATCAACGACTTCTCGTAGTGCGTCAATAGTGGATCTCTTTTTTATAAAGCCGTATTGTCTCTCTGATAATCCGCCGGCTTTCTGGATTGCTAACTCCAGGCGGTTTCTTATTATATTTTCGTACACTTTACCCATTGTGTCGAGCATACACAGTGGTCGGTACGATGAGGGTTCTTCCGGTGGTTTCTTTGGTTTTGGGAGCAGAACCAATCGCTGTATTTTCCATGCGTCGGGGAACACCTCTTCTTTTATACACGTGTTGTACATTTTAGCGAACAGTTGGGGTTTTGAGCTTATAGCTTCCTTCAGGGCCCTGTTGGGTATCCCATCCAACCCAGGCGCTTTGGCGTTTTTGATTTTCCTTGCTATTGCCAATAGTTCGTCTTCCGTGACTAACGGGGGTGACTCTACAGCTTCCTTTCGTCGTTTGGCATATGAAATCCGGTC
Source organism: Bactrocera dorsalis (assembly GCF_023373825.1). NCBI lineage: Eukaryota > Metazoa > Arthropoda > Insecta > Diptera > Tephritidae > Bactrocera > Bactrocera dorsalis. The sequence goes on along the minus strand of NC_064304.1, from coordinate 106,479,373 downwards.
GTGTTTCGGGACTAGTGTTTTCAACGACCTTTCCCATAAAAGAGGCATCTTTAGGTTGCTGCTGCTTGTTTTTAAATCTAGACATACATATTTTGTATGCAGTACCCCAAGGGTCAAGGTTTGCTTCCTTACACAGCTTCTCAAAACATGATTTTTTGCTTCGTGTAATTGCCGACTTCAGGAGCCTCTTGTAGCTTTTGAATTCCTCCCTAAGGCGATTTTCATTCGTTTCGCCCAGTTACGCTGTAGACGCCGTCTAGCTGAGTGACAAAGCTTTTCAGCATGGAAATTTCATCATTCCACCAATATACAGGCCGCCGCTTGTGGTGATGTGACGTTCTACGCATTGTTGCATCGCATGCTGCCACGAGTTCTTTTCGAACTGCTGATACCAAGTGGGCGGCGCTGTCACCAGATGCCTTTGATGCACTCCAGACTAGGTCAAACAGGTCTGGGTCGAACTCTTGTTGTTTCCAACTTCGCCTTCGGGAGGGGTTTCTGCTAAGAAGCTCCTGCTCTCGGGAGTACGAAATATGTGCTATAATTGCCATGTGATCGCTGTTTGTGTATATGTTGGACACTTCCCACTTAATGTGCCTGCTTAGCGAATCGTTTGCAAACATAATGTCGATAATGGATCCTTTGTTTCCTTTTTGGTACGTGTTTCGCGTTCCACTGTTTATTATTGTTAAGTTCGTTTGACTTAGGAATTCTTGGACTAGGCGCCCGCGATGGTTTGTATATCTGCTGCCCCATGCAGTCGACCATGCGTTAAAATCCCCCGCTATTACAATTGGAGTTTTGCCTCTGGTTTCTAAAGAGAGCCGTAAGAGGAAGTCTTCAAATTCTGTAATAGTTGCGCTGGGACGAGCATAGCAACTTACAAGATATATCCCTTGTATATTGGCCCATGTGAAGCAGTTATGAGCCTCTCTGGAGCTGGTCTTGAAAGGTTGGCCTTTGCAGGACCATATTGCTGCCTTACCAGATTTGTCTGCAGTCCATGTGCTTTCCGGACGCTGGGAGTATTGTTCACTTAGTAAAGCGACATCAATGTTCTCTTCTATGACTGTCAGTTCTAGCAAATCCTGAGCCGCTGCACAATGGTTAAGGTTTAGCTGTAGTATCCTCATTTATTTAGAGACTTCATCATCTCGATATACTTTGGGCAAGTCGTGCTCAATACTGAGTGCTCTCCTTTGCAGAGCATGCAGCTCGGAGCGTTTGTGCATGCCTTTGCTAAATGTCCCGCGGTTCCACAGCGTGTGCAATGGGAAGATCTGTCTGTCGAGCTGCAGCAATTTCGCGCCATGTGACCCAGGTGGAAACACTTATAGCATCTGGGGACAGACGAAAATTCTCGAAGGCGACAGATCGACCACCCAATTTTTATTTTCCCTATTTTAAGTGCGGCCTTGGCATCTTGAGCACGCATGCATACAAGTGCTATTTGCGTGCCACTGCGCGTTTTTCGCAGACTTTTCACACTCGATATCTCCAGACTTTCGATTCCGCACTCTCTTTTTAGTGCTGTGCAGATTTCTTCGGGAGTTGTAATTTCGTCGAGGTCCTTGCACGTAATCGTGACGTTGTGGGTCTTGGGCTGTATCTTGGCCATTTCGCCAACCACCCCCTCCAGGGCGCTTTGGAAAGATTCGGCTTTCGTCTCTGCTCGATTTTTAAGTTCAATAAGTAGATCTCCTTTTAACGTTTTACGAATATGGGTTACATTTGAACCCAGCACTTCAAGCCCGCTGTCACTTTTAATTTTCCGCAGAATATCTGCATACGACGCACCATCCTTCTTTGTTATGATTATGGCATCTGGTTTTGTTTTGATCTTCCTTTCCAAAGGTTTCTTCTTTTTTACAACGTCTACCCATCTAGTCGTATTATCCTCTTGGGTTAATTTTGCTGCTCCACTGTACGACAATTGCGGCTTTTCGTTTACACTTTTTTGCTTTTTGGTAGGTGGTAAATCGCCTGGTGCTTCTCGCGTTCTTTTAGGGGTATTTTCATCTCTTCCAATGGTGGGTACATGCGATGGTTTCCCTATCATAACTCTTCTCGCTTGATTTCCCAGTTTTTCCATTTTGGCATGTAAAGTCACTATGCTGCTTACTAAATCGCGCATAGCTTGGTTTATATGCCTTTGTCCGGCCATCATCATTTCTAAATCTTTGATTTTTTTGCTCAGGTTGCAAAAGATGCTAGCCGTTTCATCTTTTTCAGTCTCCTCATGTTTGCCCCCTTTGCTTTCTTGGCCAGCAGTATCTCCACGCTTATTTGGTCCAGCAGCGGCGGACTCCTCCTTTTTGCCATTGGGCGGCGTTCTCATTATTTTGGAGTTCCTTCGGAAAGGATTCTCCGGTGTTAGCCCAATACTATTTTCGGAGGCCATATCCTCTGCGAAAGAATAGTTTGGGAACACCCTTTGAGGTATATGTTCTGACCTAAACTTAACTACTTAAATATTTTTAAATTTAAATTTTAAAACAAAAAAAGATGGTTGGCAATGCCAAAACCAAAAGAAAGAACAGCTGATTTATTGTGTTTCCGATGGTTGGCAATTCGCAAACCAAAAGGAAAACGAAAACACGAGGAGGGGAACAGCTGATCGATCAAAAAACGGCAGAACAAAAAAAAATTTATTGAGTGCACGTTAATTGAAGGGGAAAAGCTATATTTGCACAAAATTTGCCCAGAAAAACGGAAAGGTAAGTGCAAGTGAAATTTTTATGTTATTAAACAAAATCAATGTCTACTTATCTTTTCCTTTAGATTTGGTATCCACACATGCGGTTCACTATCTGGGATGTTGTTACTCGGTAAACAGTATTTGCATTTGCAGCAAATACCAAATTAATGGCTGTCATATTCAATATTCAGTTTGTGCGCAATGTTGCACAAGTGTGTGCGTGTGTATTAGTGAGTGAGTGTATAAGTGTAAGTGTTGCCAGATGTTGGTACATACATGCACATACATATCTGGTATGTATGCTGACGTTTATATCTATTTGCAATTTCGTGTGCATAGCTTGGCATAAAAGGTTCACTTAATGTGTCAATAAATCATCAATTCATTTGCCAACTTTCACTCAGCCATTTATTTATAATATTTTAGGTTCATTTTTCAATTTTTTTTCACTCAATCTACAATTTTGCATATGTGTGAATTTTAAATTTTGATAATGGCATGGCCAGCAAATCAATTTCGACACATATACATACATATTTATGCATTTAAACACAAATTGGTTCTGAGTAAAAGTCAAAATTAATCTTTGATGGAAATTCGCAATAAATCCTTTATTCACATTTATTTACATAAAAATCAGTCAAATTGGTGAGGGTATGGGTCGTGCGGCTCAGACGACGTGCTAGCTAGAAAGTTGATAGCACTTGCATAAGTAACGGGTGGTCTAAGCAGAGGTATTTTTTACAATAGTCTTTTTCGTGTCAAGCTGTTATGTTATTTTTGTTCAGTATTGTTTGAGATTTCATCGTGGAAAGACTTAGCCTGCACAACGTTTATAAATCGTTCAACTTTATTACGAAAATTCACGTTTCGTAAAGAATGTGTTTCGCTCAACTTATGTTCCACATAAGAGACCTACTGAGCGTACGATTCGCAACACCTATACCCATCTTGAGACCCAGCATTCATTACTAGATAACATTCGACGGAATAGACCACGTCCAGCACACAGTGAAGAAAATAGGCGTACCTGAGAGTTTACGCGAAGACCGTGGAAAGTCGATTCAGTGTGATTCGCAGAAACTCGGACTGACGTATGGATCGACTTGGCGTATTTTACTTCGATATCTTAAACTGAACGCGTACAAAATACAGCTAATGCAAGTACTGAAGCCGTTCGACCTTCCCAAGTAACATCACTTCGCTTTAAGGGCTCTTGAAAAGTTCCAAGAAGATCCGACGACGCCATTTTCCACATATGGCATCAATCAATGGATTTATTGATCGAACACTTCGGTGAGTAGATAATTTCACATCAATGGATTTATTGATCGAACACTTCGGTGAGTAGATAATTTCACATTTTCGGCCGGTCGATTGGCCTTTAAGATCGTGTGATATCACACCATTAGACTAATTTTCCAGGAGCTTAACAATGCAAAAAAAAAACATTCGGAACCACTTATATACTGGATAAAAACACCACGTGGACTGAAATTCTATCTGCGAATCGCATCAAATCGTTCCTTTTTACAACAGATGGTTACTGGTGAAAAGTGGTTCATTTACGACAACTTCAAGAAAAACGATCGAGATCGAATCTCAGTGAGCTGGCGCAAACGGTTACCAAGCGGAGATTTTCGATCAGGAATGTTTTTATAAGTGTTTGGTGAGATTGGCAGGGCATTTTATACTTAGAGTTGCTCTCTTATAAGCAAACTCTTAAATGGGACCTGTACATTCGGGCTATCTGAAAGAAGCAATCGGCCAGACGTGGCTTACTTTAGCAAAAAAATGGAACTGCGTTATATTCGGACATCGCCAGGTCACACACATCGATTGAGACTCACAATAAGCTTCGAGAGATTGGTTGGAAAGATCTTATGCATTTTCAATACGATTTTTATTCTAAGATTTGTCCTTTCTTTAAAAATTGGACTAGGCTCAGAGCTAAAAATTAAAAGCTATGAATAGATGTCTAACGGCTGATGAGCGAAAAAAGGAGAGTCAGGCGAGCCTCGAATAGTGACAAAGACAATGGGATGCGGCAGAAAAAGGAGGATGGACGCATAGACTCATTAGGAATGTACCAGCCTGGATTGAGAAACAACACAGGGTGACAGACTTTTATCTGAGGCAAATCTAGACGGGCCATGGCTGTTTCAGGCAGTACTTCTAGTAATGCCTGCAGTGGTGCATACTTAGCATGCTGCCTTTCGGGAGTAGCTTTGGAAGAACCGCTCTCCGAAACAAAACATCAAGTTTTGTAGACTTCCGCTTTATAATCGCAAGGTCGACACTTCTCTGCAGCTTTCTGCTTTAACTTTCTTCCCCATTAATGCGCCCTGTCGCGTTATAGCAATCCTTTATAATAACTGCTTTCGGTAAATTATATTGACGCCTGGCTGTTAGCTGCGAATATTAATTCGTCTGTGGCTACAAAACAGTCAACAGCTGGTTAATTTAAATGAATATTCATCAAAGCAGACAAGGAAATTTATGTTCATACTCGTATGTGTGCGTAGCAAACAAACTTGCGTACTTGCATATGCAAATATTCGCGAGTACACAAGCACACACACATGCTTAAGCGAACTCATGTGGAATCTACACAGAGTGTTATATAAATATGTATGTGTGTGGGTTGCAAGTTTCGCACACTTTCGCTCACGCGCGCGTCCAAGCAGCCTTGGAGGATACATATGTATGTATATGTGTATATTTAACTATATACGAGGTTTGACAATTAAGTAATGAGACTGATTTTATTGCCGCGCTTGTAGTAAACCTGTGACCTTGAAATTGCCTTTTTTGATAGCTGTGGAATCGTCCACAAAGAATTCGTTCCACCGGGGAAAACTGTGAATCAAGTCTACTACTCAAGTCAATCAAGTCTAGTACTCGAAAGATTGCGAAAACGAGTCAACAGGGTGCGCCCAGACATCGCTCGTAACTGGATCCTTCACCCTGTGACTTTTTTTGTTTCCTAAAACAAAATCGGTGGTCAAAGGAACCCATTTTGAGTCGATTGCGGACATCCAGGCGCCCGTGACGAGGGTAATCGCGGACATCCAAGTCGAAGGGTTCCAGAAATGTTACGAAGCATAGGAAACGCGCTGGAATCGCTGTATAGCTGCACAAGGGGACTACTTTCAAGGGGATGTCAGAGTTGTATTTAGAATAATTTTCAAATATACGGTTTTTGTGGAATCTGTTTAATTACTTAATTGTCATACCTCGTAGATAGCGGTGAATATATTTATGAGGATGCATATGTCGCGCATATTCGAATATCCGCTGCAAGTAAGCGCGCTCTACAATACATACATATATGTAAGTGTTGGTGTGCGTACTGCCACACGTATTTATGTGTATGTGTGCGCGTTCGAGGTAATTCTTTGTCATACGATTTTAACTAGCGGTGCTCCGACGAGTCAAATTGAGATTTTCAGCAATCTTGTATCTCCAGCCGCCAACATAGCCAACTGTGCATAATCAACTGCCAGCAACAACAAAATTGCGGAGCACAACACTGAAATACAGCGTTACTAAATATGCACACCATATACACACGCATACGCACATACACACATGTAAGGCACTATTTAAGTGTGTGTGTGCGTTTATTGCACCTGAAAAGATGAATGGCTGGCAAGGCAAAAAGGTTATTTGCTTGCACAAGCACATGGATAATAAATATATCTACACATATTCATACTTATGTATGTGTGCGTGCGACGCATTTTATACGCTGCGTTGACGCCGAAGTTTGTCATCAAGTTTTACCGCCGCTCAAGCTTTGGAAATTACGAAAATTGCTACGCTGCCTTTAAATTGCATATTTGAGTTGTCACTTGTCGAAAAGCAATAACAACAATTACAATTACGTTCACACAAAACAACAAAATACTGAATTTAATCTCGGCAAGCCATAGTTGAACACATTTTCATTACGCCCCTTTGCACGCACACGCACGCATTTATGTGGAACTGCATGTATGTATGTGTTTGTTATTTACGCCACCAATTGTGATGAATTGTCGAACTCTGGCAGGGCGATTTAGATATTTTAGACATATATATAATGGGATAAGCCTCCTCAAAGTCGTATATAAGATTCTATCGAGCGTACTGTATGAGAGATTAAAGCCCAATGTCAAGAGACTGATCGGACTTCACCAGTGTGGCTTTAGGCCTGGCAAATCAACAACTGACCAGTTATTCAGCGTGCGATGCGCCATATCTTGTTAAAGACCCATGAAAAGAGGGTTGAAAAACACCATCTCTTTGCCACCATGTGCCTAATTTACCTCCGCGAATCGCAATAAAATCCATTTCTGCAGCTAACTGAGGGTGAAAAGTGCATAACATACAACAACTTTAAGTTATAAAGGTCGTGGTCGAATTTCGGTGAGTCGGGAATCATCTACAACGAGTTGTTTCCCTACGACCAAACTCATAAACCGTAACTGTACTAACAATAATTGGACTGCCTGATTTACGCAATCGCCTAGAAGCGGCCATTTTTGACCTGTAGCAGCGGAATCTTTGTTGCACGTTGACACACACATCGATGACTTGTCAGAAGTTCCATTAGCTTTATTGGGAGGTTCTTATTCAATCACCTCCAGAGTCGAGAGCAAATGTTTACTATTTATATTTGACTATGGTTAATGGGTTTGCTGGTGAAAAGTTCGCCTCTAACAAGAGTTGAGAAAATTGGCTACCCCAGTTTTCAAAATGGCAAAATTGGAAGTACTATGAATGACTCCTTTTAGCGCACTACACTTAACCGGCGATTCGCCAACTTTTTTAACCAGTTTGAAAAGCAAGTTTTAAAGACTGAAAGAAATCCGTGGTGGCGATAAACTAATCTTTCGAGGAAAATTTCAGTCCGTCGAATGTCTTCCCAAGTTTGTAAACAAAAAGAACTGTTACTAAACCAAGTCTCGAATCCTAGTTCCCCGACGAGAGAGTTGTGACCCGATTTGTTGTCTACTGAATGAGTTGTTTTCTGTGGTTCAATGGAGTTGAATACGAGTATAATGGAGCCCTTCTGTAGAAAGGTGATGTAGATAATACTTTGAGGATCTCAGGCCAATGGGACCATCATCTTTTCGTTAATAGGACAGCCTCCGTCTTTTTCGGAGCACGTTAATCGGTAAAGGTTTGGACGGTTCGATGGTCTCTGATGTAAACCAATGAATTTATGTGTCGTCAACAGTCACGGAGAAATTCCTTCGACATTAAATACTACTGTAAAGTAATCTCCCGGTTGTTATTTGGAGAAACGAACGCGACACCCATCGCCCACACAGCTTTGTTAAGCCCAATATTTTATACAGGACAGAACCCACGCAGATTTTTGAGAAGCCTACTGTCTCGCTTTTAACGGAATCCGCTGAGGACAGGCTTCTCACCTCCAGTCGGGAGACGATAAGGAGTACTACCGGTTGAACCAGCCAACCAGTCTTTTACTAAAGAAACGAAGATAGATCAAGGGATTCTCGCCAATAAGATATAAATGGAATTCTTTGTTGTGATTACAATACATCAGACACCATTGGAATAATGTTGGAACCAAAGGGAAGTTTCTTTTTGGTTTCAGTCAACATGGCCCACGAGAGAAACATCCCAATTTAAACATTTTAAAAACAAACAGATGACAACAAAGGAGTATTTATACAAATTAATTAATTAAATTAAAAAAATCAAATCGACCTTCAAATATCAAATCCTATTAAATTGAAAAAACACATTATAAATCGTAGATGTGCGGCTGACGTACTTTATAGTCAATTCGTGTATTGAATAGAAAAATTTCACAAAATAAGTCATGTGAGCCAAGTTTTAAGAATCTTTCGAGAACTTCTTCTGTAGTGACTTCAATGTCATGATGCGAGTTCAGCGGCGCCAGGCCCATCAATCTATCTTGAAGCATGTTCGTGCTCAGTGGCGAAAAACAGCGTTCAGAGCCCACATTCGTCATAGGAAGTGTGCAGAATATGCGAAAAAAACTACGAATTATGGAGTATTGGTATACTTCGCAGTTCTTCAACATTTGCAATACAGTGGACGGTAAGGTGGTGTCTTTTGACTTTTGCTTTGGCGCTCAATGGCACCGCAAGTGATCATGTTCACCTTTGAGCTTCGAACGTCAAACGACATAGTCATTATAACGGGTGATTTTTTTGAGGTTAGGATTTTCATGCATTAGTATTTGACAGATCACGTGGGATTTTAGACATGGTGTCAAAGAGAAAGATGCTCAGTATGCTTTGACATTTCATCATGAACATAGACTTATACTAACGAGCAAACGCTTGCAAATCATTGAATTTTATTACCAAAATCAGTGTTCGGTTCGAAAATGTGTTTATCGACAAATTTTGTTCAGCGATGAGGCTCATATTCTGGTTGAATGGCTACGTAAATAAGCAAAATTTGCCGCATTTTGGGGTGAAGGGAGGGGGAAGAGCAACCAGAAGCCGTTCAAGAACTGCCCATGCATCCCGGAAAAATGCGCTGTTTGGTGTTGGTTTGTAACGCTGGTGGAATCATTGGACGTATTTTTTCAAAGATGCTGTTGGACGCAACGGTACGGTGATGGCGATCGCTATCGTTCGATGCTAACAAAACTTTTTTGTTGCCAAAAATGGAAGAACTGAACTTGGTTGACATGTGGTTTCAACAAGATGGCGCTACATGCCACACAGCTCGCGATTCTATGGCCATTTTGAGGGAAAACTTCGGACCAAACAATTCATCTCAAGAAATGGACCCGTTAAGTTGGCCACCAAGATCATGCGATTTAACGCCTTTAGACTATTTTTTGTGGGGCTACGTCTAAAGTCTAAAGTCTACAGAAATAAGCCCAGCAACTATTCCACGCTTTGGAAGACGAACATTTCCGAAGAAATTCGGGCTATTCCGGCCGAAATGCTCGAAACAAAGTTGCCCAAAATTGGACTTTCCGAATGGACGCACCTAAGACGCAGCTGCGGTAAACATTTAAATGAAATTATCTTGCAAAAAGTAAATGTCATGAACCAATCTAACGTTTTCAAATACAAGAACCGATGAGATTTTTGCAAATTTTATGCGTTTTTTTTTTTAAAAAAAGTTATCAAGCTCTTAAAAAATCACACCCTTTACAAAAGGCCTTTAAACCTATTAATCAAGCAGGAAATCAGGTTTTCCATTTCATTGGATTTCAAAGCACATACTTTTTCTGGAAGTAGCAAACTCAAATCCATCCAATACTTCTTTAGAAAAGTGCTTCTTCAAGTCTTCGCCGATTGTATTCAACAGAGGAATGTACATGTATTCTTCGCAAGTTCTCACGCAAAAATTTTCGCTTTTTGTAAACTTTGAGTTCTACAGTCATTTTTTTGGTGTCTAAATAAAGGGATAGAAAATGTTCCTCATCTTTTTGTCTTCCATTTCGGAACGTTACAAG